>NW_024884142.1:40129643-40312398 GCF_019232065.1 Centrocercus urophasianus
CCAGAGCTTTCAGCTCCTATCAAGGTTGTCTTTGTAATTCATGACCACAGACAGCTCTGGGAGTTAGAGTGCTACTTACCATTTGGAGACTGCTGCCCATCTCCAGTGCCAAGGCAAGCTAGGATCCCTTCTGGCATCTCTTTTCACTGTTTCATCCTCACTTTGCAGTGGGAAATCTTTTATGAGTCTTGAAAATACAACAAATGTTTCAGGCATGAGGGCAGACAACCTCTTTTCCTCAAAATTCCTTCTGCTGACTGATATTTGTAGCCTCTGCTTTCAGAAAACACCATGTTCCATTTGAAGATTAAGATAACAAAAAATTTATCAGCCACTGATCTTGGTTTGCACATATAAGTTATTGTGCTGTAGCGTGATGATTCTGTACTTTTAGTAGAACTTTGCTCATCTCTCATTTTCTTTTTACAGGAATCATAGGAGGATGATGATCCAGATGATGACCTAGCACCTTAAATATTTTCAGGATGGAAGGAAATACCTTGCTATATTTTCAGGAAAATAACACAGATCAACTGGCACTTCCCATGCTACCTTCCTATTATCTAAAGCCAAGATGTCAGAGAGAGAGAGAGAGAGAGAGAGAGAGAGAGATGCACACATATATTTTGTAAATGGGGTAATTGGTGCAGTTCAACAGTTTTTGCATGTTTTGATATCCAGTGAAACACCTAAAAGCGTATATTTTAAGCTGCTAGAAGTGAGTTTCTGAATAAAATGGCCGTTGAAATTCTATCACTGCTTTGGTATAATATATATATATATATATATATATATATAATTTAACTATTCTGAACATTCAGCAAGATCAAGGAAGATGATTGTGAGTGAAGATCAGTGCAATTTACTTTGCATAATGGAACAAGTGAAAAATGCTCTGAGACAGCAATTCACTCCTCCTTCAACTCTTATTTTAGAAAGAGAAATCCAGGGAGTCTGGAAGAATTTAAAATGTTAGCCAAATGCAAAAGACTAAGAGAAAAAGTTCAGTAATCCTGTCTGTAATTCTGAGTAGCACCGACACTACCATAAGTCAGTGTTCATGTTTTGAGTTTTGTTTAAGGTATTCAGAACATAGTTTCCAGTAAGCAGTACAGAAAAGCATTATTACCTTTCATTCTCAGCATGATTTCTTCTACAGAATTTACACTCTTAAGCTTGAAGTAATGTTTAATGGATGACACACATTAAACACATATTCCAGAACTGTACAAATATTTCTAGGTAGGAAAAAAAAATGCAGTGGAATATTATTACTCTGGGTGCTCCTATCAAAGAGACAAATTCCCAGTGAATTTCCAAAGTATTGATCACATTTCTCTTGGAAATACATGATCTAAGCAAACATCTACCTTTTCTCCAGTCATTTCTTAATGAAATAATGGCAAGTCAATATCAATTATTTTCTAATTTCTTAGATTTCTGCTGGCTAGATTCCACATCTTAGAAATACAGTAATGGACCAATGCAACAAATGCCACTAACTTTTAATACCAGAAATTACTCTTTAGGGCAAGGAATGAAATGGGGGAAAATATTTTCATTATTTTTCCATTTTGGCAACAGATAGTATTCTGGGTAACTGAATTAAGTTTAATTCCTATAAAGCGACTGAACTGAACAAAAGCTACACTCCTTGGCACAGGAAACACTTGGATAGACTAGTAAGGAAAATGGTTGTCCCCTCTACTGAAAATATGGGATAAAGGCCAAATTCTCTTTGCCTGGAAAGTCACCTGGGACTTGAGATTTTATCTCAGTACATATCTATGACTTTTTGGCTTTCTGAAACCAAGCAGACTCTAAGTATCACCTTCAATTTAAGACGTATTGGCAAAATTGCAAAGAGAGCTTGACTTTACCAACCAAATTTCCCCTAATGAAATAATTCAATCACTCCAAAATTCTCAAGTGTCAAAAAAAACCCAAAAAAAACAAACCTGAGATATTTTCTTGACTTCAGTACCACAGATATTTTGAGTGACTGTTCTTCATATGAGTATGATAGATTTTGTACAGGATTTTTATCATAATATAATATTGTCTGTTTAGCATGTCAACACACATAACACACTGAGGAGAATAAACATTAGAGTTAAGCCGTGCCAATAGATCAACACGGACCAGATTTCATTGCTTTTGTCAAGATTTTTTATCTGTTCCCTTTCTAGCTTCATTGCCTACTTTGGATCTCCATTCCAATATCAAGCTGATATTCTGAACCATCAAAATATTCTTGAGCCTACACCTCACATCACTCAGCTCTTGTTTTGCTGCCTATTTTTTTTTTCTCAGTTGTAAAATTTTCTTTAATTTCAACAATTTGGCTTTTCTCTTATCTTTTCTTATTAGCCTTAGTATTTTGGAAGCAGCAGTTCTCTCGGGAAAATTCTTCTGCTCTAACTTCTGCTCTGTTCAGGAAAGCAAAAAATCTCCACAGTTCTTCAGTCACTGTTCTCCTCAGGCACTTTCATGTGAAAGCTAGGCTTATATTTTGATGACTTTGAAGACTCCCTTATGTCTGAGAAATGTGATACCAGTCACAGATGCTGAGTTTGACTTTGTGTACTTTGAGACATTAAGGACATCACAAAAGCTGTATTTCACAAACTGTTTGCATGAAGCTATGTTACCTCTAGTTGCTATACCATAAAAAATGTTACAGTGGATGTCACATTGCATTGTAATCCTGCAGACTTACCAGCTCCTCTCTAGTTTAAAAAAAAAAAAAAAAAAAAAAAAAAGGAAAAAGAAAAAGAAAAAAATACTTTCCCCTTTTCTGTCTGAAAAAATGTACCCATTTCAAGCTGAGTTTGCAGAAGAAGTATCATTGTCTTTGATGCTTTTGGGATGTCCAAGTTTCTGACTGAGACTTCCATCCTTTTTTTTAAGCTTCCCTTTGGTAAAAGACAGTTCTCTAGAAACTCTGAAAGTAACACAATATTATATTCTGCTTCCAGGATCTTTACTATATTTTGAATTATAAGTTTCTTTTATCTTAGAGATACATGTCATTCATTGTTTTTTTTTGTTTGTGGTTTTTTTTATCTTTGTATTTCGAAGAGACCTTTAAAGGTCATTGTCTCACTCCAATTTATAGGAGGGAGAGGACGTTCTTTGATATCTGTATACCTGGCGTGAGATTACAAAACAACGGTTCAAATGTTGGTCTAACCACTTTATTATAAATCCTAATCAGGGAGATGGGGAAGGATGGTGACTGTTATGAATTAGGGTGATGGAGAAGGGAAGGAGGGCGATAGAAAAGATAGGAAATAAGCAAGAACTGTGTAAAGCAGGGATAGTCACCACCAGGATCCAGCAGCAGTTGCATGCCATTCCAATCATCCAAGACAAATGCACAGGGGGAGAGCAGCAGCAGCATGGCCAGCCCTGGGCAGTAAGCAGGCAGCAGGAAGAAGTTGCAGAGCCAATCCGAGAGGAAGCAGCAGGACTCATGCAGCAGGCCCAAGAGAGTCCATCAGCATGCAGGCGCTCCATAGTGAGGAATCTGATGTCAGAAAACCTTTCAGGGGAGAGCAGCAGCAGCATGGCCAGCCTTAGGCAGCAAGGAGGTGCAGTGACAGAGTAGGCCCAGGAGGGAGAGGGGCAGGATGTTGGGCTTCTCGTACCTGAAAACCCCCTTCTTAATGAGGAATCTGTTACCAGAAACCGTAACCTTATGGTTGTAGGTCCCCTTTTTATCCTTCTGCCAGTGTGGCATTCCTGGGCGCTTGGGTAAGAGTCACATGCAGCACCATTTGAGATGGCCGTCTTCCTCAAGATAAGCCCACACAAAAGGCTGCTTCTTAGCCATTAATCTGCAGTTTATCTCTCTCTCATTGCCCCTGGCCTCATCCATCTGTGTCCTTCAGACAAAGGATTTCACAACCCTTGCCCAGGACTTGCTTGGACTTGTTCATCTGTGTCCCCATCAAGTTTTGAGACAATTATGTAAAAGAATAGTCTCTTACAGTCATCTAGTCCAACTTCCCTGCAATGAACAGGGCCACCTGCAGCTAGATCAGGGTGTTCAGAGCCTGGTCCAGCCTGGCCTTGAATATCTCCAAGGATGGGGTATTCACCATCTCTCTGGGCAACCTGTTCCAGAGCCTCACCACCTTCACTGTAAAAGACCTTTTCCTTCCACCCAACCTAAACCCATCCTCTTTAAGCTTGGAACCATTTCCCCTTGTCCAGTCACCACAGACCCTGCTAGAGAGTTTTTTCATATCATCTACAATATTTGGGTTGTCCTTTGAAGTTTTTCTAGGGGTTGAAATTTCATTAACGTTTGTATGTTCCGGAGTTCATGTATTTTCATATAAATTTCTGTTGAACTCTGTATTTTAAAAAGGGATACATCTTTTACCTTTTCAGCAGGTGAGGCATAGCATCACTGACTGTCATTAAAATAATACAGCAGGCTTCTTTCCCTATTCTTTTACATTAACGTTGCAATGGAGATTGAATATATTACAAATGTTTTTATTTTTTTTTCCTTATTCTTCATGAAGAGTCGTTTCCTTTTATTCTGACAATATGATTGATTATTTTTGTTTTTCTCTGGGTCATTAATAATGCAATTATGAAATATGCTATTACAGAGGAACGTGGAAAATGATAAACACAGGAATAGCATTTACTTGGAAAACCTCCAGACTTAACCTTAGGCTATGTAATATACATCAGTTAGGTTGCGAGTGAAAGCACAGAAAGCATACTTGAGTGCATGATATACCACGATTTTTCCTTCCTAATTTACTCTACAGATCTGGCGTTGGCAGAAAGAGAACATGGTCTTCGATGCTGCTTAATTTTGCTTGTCTGTTTTTTCCATCTCTAATATTCAATCTCCCTTTTATGTTTCTTTTTTTCTTCTTCTGAGTGTTTGTGTTTAGACCCATGTTGCAGAACCAATGAGAATTTTAAGTACCTTTGCTTGACCAATTTTTATTGGATTTTTCAGACACCATTTGCATATGGAATGGAAAGCTAACATGATTTTATAGAGCAAAGATATTGAACTTTCAAAATAAAGATTTACTAAAGCATAGTCAAGATTTAATGTGGTAATAAAATTCACAAATAATATAGGATAGAACACATGATCAAGACCAATTTTTCAAATATTAAATGGCACACTGCACTTATTTCTAAATTGAAATATCCAAGAGCCACATTTCATATTCTATAACATGACAGTGTTTCATTTCTGAGCAAAAAGATCTTTACTGCAAATTAAAAAAAAAAAAAAAAAAAAAAAAAAAAAAAAAAAAGATAAGCAACAAACAGTCAAAAAGAAGAAAAGTTTGTATTTTCTAACTGTTCAGTCACAAACTGTTCACTTTAACTATCAGTAATGGAGTTTACATATCAACTGAGTGCTTCTTTCATGCGGAAGGGGAGGCAATATAATTTTGAAAGAACAGCAGTATCCACTTTTCAAAATATAGATTTACCAAGAATGTTGACAGACATCTTACCTCAGGACAATCAAATGCTGCTGCATAACACATTGATAGTATCTTCAAAGAAATCATTTAAACCCCATTAGGAGGGGGAATCAGGATACTGCTAAATGACGTTGCATTCTAAGCAAATTGCCATTCTAATTATGTTCTATTAATTATGTATATCTATTAAAATTGTCAGTGTTAATTCAAGTCCAAACCAATTACTGTAAAATTTGAAGTCTAATCATATCAAGTTATTTATAGTATGCAGACTGCAGGTTCTTTTACCCATCCACACTAAGACTAAATTCATCTAACAGTGAGCCACTTAGAAACAATTCATCGTAAACTATATTTGCCTACATCTACATTTTACTTCATTGTTTAGAGAACACATTGGGTTTCTATTTGTGCTTGGCATCTTGTGGAGATTATACAGCAGAAAAATGCTTCAAGACCATTTGTTTGTAATGAAAGCAATTTGTTACTAGCTGAAGCAAAGTGTCTTCTGTCCCTCTGACAGAATGTTTTGTCTATCATCTATGTTTGTTGAGCTCAGACAGAAGAATAAAAACTCTGCAAGATACACTCAGAACAACGGCATTACTAGCAGGACACACATCATTGTTCTGAAACAATAGGCATGAGCATGTTCTTCATCATCACAGTTTTATCTACTATAGAAACTCATTGACACAGCGGAGGTTCAGCATTTCTTAATTGCCTTTTTAATTCAGTCCACTTTTTCCCCAGGGCTGATGTACTGATTCCTTTCATTCCTCCCTCCTCCACATCTCAACAGAGCTGCATTTATGAGATACATTTTAAAACAGCTGCTTCTTTTGTTACATTCATATATTCTTATAATACTGTACTTCTTTAAGAATTTAATAAGCACTTTGAGGCAAACATTAGGAATACTTAAGGGAAATACAGATATCCTTGGCGTAGAGTCCTTTTGAAAACAGGAAGGACAAAAAGTTAAAAAAAAAAAAAAGAAAAAAAAAAAAAAAAAAGTAATAAGCTAAGAAAGAGGTAGGTGGGTTGTGAAAAATACAGATAACAAAACGATTCTCAGCTAATCCAGTTACCACCAGCAGTCTTAGAAATTTCACAGGCCTTTGTCTGGAGAAAGGCAACACTTCACAGTGCAGCCAATGAAATAACAGGATTTGTGGACAAATGAATATAGAAATGTTTAGTGAACAGATGATTTGCCTACTGTAGCCCTCATTCACTTTGAAGTCTTTCGAGTGCTCTGAAACAGTGACATAAAATGATAAGCACTCAGAAATATAGGATATAGAAATATAGGTACCAGTAGGACATGCGAAGCAGTATGTATGAGGGAGGTCAGGCTGAAAAAATTTAAAAAGCCATGACCCTCTTTGAAATAATAAATAATGAAATCAGTGAGTTAAAGTAAACAGATAAACCAAACAAAATGTTATGTATTATTCAAGAATTAAAGAATAAGGAAGTATGTTGCGTAGGACACTCCAAAATTAATGCCTCCTTTCTATGTTCATAGAAACCACAACAGACAGAAATAGCACAATGGTGAAATGCACCACCCATCAGCTCACTGTGCTCACATCCACTGTCTCATACATATATCTAAAAATAAATGTGCACAAGACACTTTTTCAATACCTGTTGACTGATACCCAGCCAGACTCCAAGTAATATTAAGTAAAAGGTTATAAAATTACTTAAATCACCTTATTTTAATGATGAAATGCTTGTAACTAAACACAGAGAAAAATATTTGTTTTCCTTCATGCATCATATCTTAATACATCTTATTACTGATTCTTCTTTTTCAGCTGATGTCTCTTCAAATATCTACACACTTATCTTGGGTTTCCATGACCTTTTTCAGCAACCCCTTTAGAAAGCAGAAAACATTAAGGCTCTACTGTGCTGAAGAGACCTTCAGAACTTGACAGTTTGGCTCGTTACGACTGTGGAAGAATACAGCAGAAAAAGCAGAGGCTTATAAGCAGAGGTACAAATGGTTTTCATAAAAGGAGTTCATCAAGTGGCTCCTCTTCAATTCAGGAAAGAAAGAATTGAGGAGGAATACAACGGAACCTGATGATATTCTTTGTAGCACAGAGAAAGAAGCAATAATTACATTGCGAAACTTGCTGCTCAGCAATGCTGAGAACAAACAGGATAACAAACAGGGAGCTGGTCCGGGTGCGGCAGTCACTGCATGTGCTCGGTCCACAAGGAGTGTTGCAGTGAAGGTTGGCATGGTTCACTGCCACTGCTCCAGATGTTTCTCTTTCCCTTCCAAGTGAAGGAGAAGAAAACAGCCCCGAGTCCTGACGTTGCTAAGTCTGCCTGAGGATGTTCTTCTTCCTGTTCTGAAAGGCCTTCCTGCTGAGGACATCCTCTTGCTCAGAGCGGTGCACTCCCATCTTAAATACCTCGTGGGTGATCACGACAGTGTTTGGGCGTGTGCACATTTGGAAACGTATGGCCATCTCCAAAAACTCTGAGGGTGTTTGAAAGATGATAACTGAAGCTGACTCGAGTGGGAGGACTTTGTCCCAGCTTCCGTTAATCGACAGCCCCAAGGAGAGGTGTCCCAACCCAGTTTTTGCCAGGTACTTGTATGGAGCAGCTCCCTGGGAAGGTGAAATTGTCTGTTACTTACAACCAGCGGCACAAATCTCAGCAATTGCTGGACTTACAAATTCAGTACTACCCCTTTGGCTACAATCCAGCAGAGATACACTAGGCTGTCAGGAGATGAGTGACTCCACGATTGTTCTTGGGCAATGGGATGAGAAGCTGGAGTCAGATCCAATAAAGCATTGCCCTACTGCTCCAAGACACTTCCCCTTGCTACCCACAGGCAAGCAGGGGCTAGGCAAGGGAAGGAGTATACTGGTTGTACTGGGTCTCCACCTTTTGTTCAAGGAGAAGAATTGCACCAAGAGACCTGAGAGAAGGGGGAAAAAGCAGGAGGTGGGGGTAGCAGCACTGCAGTTGACACAGGCATTGTCCAAGGAATCAGAACACCAGACTTTCCACATGAGCACAGTGCAGAGTTTTGCCAAGGGGGAAGGAAGGAAGAAGTTTCAGTTTCAGCCTTGTAGATGGACGTCTTTCCTGTGCCCAAAGAATTGCTCTGTGCCCTTGATGCTGAAGGCAAATTTATCTGTACAGATAGAGTAGTTTGAGTCTAGAAAACAAGGGCCAGGTTTTGTAGCAGAAACACATTACTTTGACTGTAAATATGTCAAGAAGTCATCCTCTGCAAAAACTTATTTACTGACTGAGTTACTTCTCCCATGACATACTTAGAGATTTTTAGTAAGCAATTTAAATTATTTCAGATGACCTCTTCCTTTGTTGGATTATGCCATAATCCAACACATCTCAAACATCCAATTTTTCCCCAGACAAGAAAGAACTTATGTTTAATGGAAAAATGATACTGATGAAGAACAAGTTATGGTCATCACTTGCTTGGAAGTCTTATGACTTCAACGCTGACCAAGGTGTATTCAGGTGGGACTGAAGCAACAATCGCCTAGGAAGAAACAAGACAGTGTGTATGAAGCACAGGTAAAACATTCTTAAGTAACTGCTTTTCTCAGAGAAGTTGTGGATGCATTCAAGGCCAAGCTGAATGGATTTCCAGGCAGTCGGATATCATGGCTGGCAATCCTGGCCACAGCAGGAAGGATGGGGGGAACACTAGATATCTTTGAGGACTCTTCCTCCCTTCCCTCGGCAATGCTGAGCGTAAACCCAAATAAAGAACTACAGCACTCCTGAAGAAAGCATTCTCTTGAAGGTTACAAGTGACCTTGGGTGTTTTGCAGCATTAATGGACAAAATACTTCACACCACAGAGCAATCTCAGAATTGTAGAATCACACAGTATTACGTGATCATTGCTCTACATCTAAGCAAAATAGAAAGTTTTGACAAGGACCCCGAGAGACATCTGCTGCCTTCAAAGGAAGCAGAAGAACTGTAGAACATTTCTACCTTTTCTTCAAGTGCAGTGTAAACCTTCCATATCCACCATTGCTTTTGCCACTGTTCTTAGCATGGGTAATTTTTCTAGGTGGGGGCTCATCCACGTCCTCAGAAGCAGCAGATGGATGCATCTCTGCTGCTTTTTTCTTACGTCTCTGCTTTGTGGGGAAGGTGGTTTTCCAACCAATAGGCCTCTTGGACATCTTGCGTCCACCTAAAGTAAAAGGAAGAGAGAGCTGATACAGTCTTGCTGTGCCTCAAGAGATTCACATTCTCTTATCATTCCCAAAACCCTTCCACTTAAATACATGTTACCAGCAGAATTACATTGCCATGCTGAGGATTCTCAACAATGTTTTCTACACAGTCATCTCTGCCTACCAGCAACACATAAAAAGGAACAAAGAAACCCAATAGCTACTCTCAGTAATAATCCAGGGCAAGGAAAACTCTGACAATGAACAATCTTAAGTGACAGCATTACTTTTCTGAGACACTGTAACAAGCTCCTTGTGCTCACCCTTAACGCTTTTCTTGAGAGGTGATTCCTCTGCTTTTCCCTTCTTCTCCTCAGATGGCTTGCTTTTCATCCAGCCGGGCCATGGGAGGAAGTTGGGATGTCAACTGCAGAGAACAACCCCAGGAAAGAACAATCAGAAAATCTGAGTAGAAAGACAATGCATCAAACTCAGATGCCTGTTTAGTATCCGTGTATCTCTTCCTGGTGCCTTCTCAACCTCTGTCTGGTCCCCAGACTTTCTGCAAGGCTGCACTTCAAAGGAAGGCCACTTGGGTCAGCTTCTGGAAGAAAGAAAACAAGAAATAATTGAAGAGCATCTCTTTAGCGGAAGATTTCAGCACAGTCAACCACAAGCTTCAAATTTTCAAGCACTGTTTCTTATATTTGCCTTTCCGCTGCTCAAATGTGCCATTTCTACAGTCAACAAAGACCTGCAATATATTTACCACTCTCCAGAGAAGCCCCAACACTATTCTGAGAGCCAAAAAGCAATCTAATATTTCACTTATTGTGACTCTTCCCTGCAGTCCCCAGTGAATGGTTACTTGACATCCTGCACCCACTCAGAAGTAATATGCAAAATTAAGTCTTTCATGCTGCATACTATCAGAAACTCACTTTTGCTTGGTGGTATGGTCAGACTGTTACCACCACGTTCCTTCAAGTGAAGAAAAGTGCAGTGGGGTTTCTGACAGCCTCCTGGCTGATTCTCTCAAAAGCAGGGAATCTCACAGCGCTTCTTCTGAAGAGAGAAAGAAAGGAAGCATCATGGAAACAGGCACACGAGGTTTGCAAAGAGATGCAGAACTGCAGGTCATGCCAGAGATAGGACTATCACAGTGCTGAAACATCATTTATCACTAAAGGAAACACCTGGGAGCATATTCACAATATCTGCATAAGCTGTAACAACTCAGTATATTTCGCTTCCTTATCCTTCAGGTAGAAAAGACAGGCGCTCTCAGTTCAGGGGATTAAACCTGCAAAATGCTACCATTATTCGGGAGAAACGGTAACTTCAAATGCTGTGGTTAAGTCCATCAGAAATTATCAGGCAGAGCCTTAGCTCTTCACAATAATTTCTTGCCCCACCCTTCACTACTCCAAGCAGCCAGAACAAACTGCTCTGAAGAAATTCAGGGCAGAGAAGGCCTGACAGACCACAACCAAGCCCAGCTGGCAGGAGGTCAGTGCACACTCTTTACTACAACCCTGCTCCAGCAGGTTTAGGAGTCTGAGCAATGCAGTCTTTTTGCTTCTGGGGAGAAAAAGTCTTTGGCATCTAATGCATTTCTCACTAAGATATACCTAAAGCATCAAATTCTCTTCCCCATACCTCCTCCCAGTCCCCTCTAGAAACAGAAACCAGTAAGATTTTCACAGCAAATATATGTGAACGCATTAGAAGTGCATTCAGCCCACCAACAGTAATGAAAAGTGGTTTTGTGGACTAAGTTGGAGAGCACACCTGTAGGCAAACACTCACATCAACTACCATGTGCCTGAACTTGCAGTTGCTCCTGAAACAGCCGTCCTCCATCCACAGTCAGCAGACTCGTTCACTCCCCAGAGCCACTTCACAGTGGCGGAAGAGACAACTGTCTCCCTGCAAGCAAAAGGAAGCCATACAGAAAAATAAGAGTTCAGCCTGAAACATGTCCATGCTATTATCCCGGGTTGTTAGCATCGAGCGCAGAATCCCACTGGTTATGAAGGTAACACATTACCAGTAGGTATCTCCCTGTTCCACCCCTTTCTCTTAAAAGTGAGGAAAAGAAAGAAAATCCAGGCAAAAGAAACCCAACCATAACTTAAAACAGAAAGAGTAGAAATAGAAGTAGCAGTCATCTCCTCGCTGAGACATGGTGAACTACTTAGAGTAAGTTTGGTTGTCTCCAAAGGAATTCCCTGCTCTTAGAAACGAGACAGTTGCACTCTTGGACTGCTTGGATCCTCAAAATGTCCTCTCAAACAGGAACCCTATGGAAAGTATCACCAAGAGAATAATGAGGAGTAAGCATTTTCCCAGCTTTCTTTTTATGCAATTTAGACTCTTGAGGAGGGCAGTATCTTGGAAGCAGCTGATTGAAAGAACCGTACCAACTCTATATCCAACTTGTGCCTAACTGCCGCAACATCTCCTGCAAGTACTGTCCTCCTCTCATCAACAGCTACGTATCTTGAAGCACACATTTTGTGTTCCTGACATGAAAAAGACTCCCTTCATCATCTACTCTTGCTGCAGCTGCAGTGGATGCACTGGTATGACTCACATGCTTGACAAACCTGCAGTTGTGGCTTAACCAGATACAGCTGCAGTACTCCCTTCCAGCTAACACACCAGCCCAATGGCTGAGCAACACTGTCAGTGAGAGTGGGCAGCTCCCGGCAGCCACCACCACTATCACTACCAGCTGGGACGAGGGCTGACACAGCGTGTCCACATTCCTGAGCAGCGCTTCCTGCTGTGGCACTCACTGGTGGCAGCCAGGGCCCCAAGCACAGTGCTTGTGATGTCACCAGGTAGTTCATGTCCCCAGCAGAGCACGTGGCTCTCTACTACAATTTCAGTAGGGTTTTGTGCAACACGGAGGCAGCCTGGTCTAGCATTACATATGGAAGTTGGCAGCCCTGCCACAGGCAAGGCGATTGGAGCTTGATGATCCTTGACATCCCTTCCAACCCAAGCCATTCTGATTCTATAATTCCATAATAAAGTTTTGAGGGAGATTCCAGAAATGTATAGAATATTCAAATATAATCTATATCAGTATATACTGATGGCTATTACAGATTTATCAGTGATAAAATACTTGCTGGAAACTTTCAAGATGTGCCAGCAATGAAATTGCTCTTTCCTTACTTTCATTTTTATGCAGTTTTCTTGGAAACAACGTTAGCCATTATCAGGCCAGGAGATTAGAAAAACCTTCAACCTGAAACAGTGTGGTCTGTCTTGAAAACAACATTTATCTTCCTGCCTCACAAAACCCCCAGTTCTGGCTTCATGTCCATGCCGGGTTAAACATACTCCTTTTCAGACTATTTAGCTGTCACTAAGCGCAATGGCCTTTCTCCTGGATCCTTCTGAAGTGCAGCTTCTATGATTTTTTTTTCCTCTTTTCCTTCTTGGATTTATCTATGCCAGAGTTAATTTATACTAACTGAAATAACTCCAGCATTTTAAAAATACGGAAACTGTTTTCTGTAAACATGTGAATCATGCAAATATGGTTCTGTTTGTGTTCCCCTGAGGTCTGGCCTGCTTTTAACAGAAAAGCAGAAAAAGGAAGAAGTGAAAGCTGTTACTATTTTTCTATCTTAACCCAAAATAGAAAGAATGGAAAATTTTATTTTTTTTTAATCCATTGCAAACAAATGAAACTATTATTTTTTTTAGATATGAAGGTTCAGATGCTCACAAGAAAGTAACCATACTGCTTAAGTCTTACAACTTCTTACCCTCTAAAGGAAAAAAATCTTATTTTGACCACATAATACTATCTGTAAGGTGCTATAGAAAAAACAGAGATAAGGAAGACTTATTGGCTTTGACATTTTTTTTTTTTTTTTTTTTTTTTTCCCTAATTTCTGGAACTCTATTTGCTTAGTCTATTCAGAAACATGAATGCATATACACAGATTTCCTTTATTTCAAAAATGGAATCTAATGTATTCTAATGCACATCTCTATTGACACTTCTGTCATAATAAGGTCAATTCACTTATTCAAACCACTTTAGTTCCTATCTGTACTTTCACTAGAAATAGACTGTAATCACTACCAGGTCCCATAGGATCTAAAAAGCTAAAGTATTATAAAAGTGAATATAACTTTAAGATAACGCAGTCACATTCTTCTAATCATATTGTTACACTAACTGGGGAATAAGACCATGAAAATCTGAGACGACACTGAAACACGCATACATCAGGATGTAGAAATTAAGTTACTTGAAAGAGCCGGCATAAAGAGACAAAAATCTCAAATCTGTACTTGCAGGGTAGTTTTAAAGAGAAATAAATAGTGCACAAAGTTGGAATGGGAGAGGGGCATGGGTAAGCTTGTACAGAAACATAGATTTCTACAATAGTTATAATTTTAATCAATTCATTGATTCCCTTCCCCACCTCTCATCTCCCAGAATAAACAATACTTCAGCTAGAGCAGTGAAAGGCCATCTGTCAAGAAATAGTCTGCAAATAAGTTATTTATATACTACAAAAAAAAAAAAAAAACAACAAAGCAAGTGTACTGTAGCTGAACAAAACAGATGCTTTTAAATAAAGACAACAGCTGCCCAGTTTTTACCTATGTCATAAAAGAATTAGTCACTTTGAAGCTTAAAAAAATAAACCACTAGAAGCCAATTTCCAAAGTCTGCCTAAGAAGACAGAATAAAACACTACTGAATGCCTATACAGGGAAAATCTTTTCTGAGCTCATCATACAGAGAAAAGGGTGAAATAAGCTGATGCCTGATCATGAAGTATGAAGGAGATTATGTAAGTTCAGGATGTTCTTGTTTTATAGAGTTACTTGTATAATTTATTTACACTTTGTGTTTGGAAATGCTTATTTAATTGCTATATGTTGAAATTTATGTTTGTTAAATTCATTTTATTCGGTATCTGGCTGTGTTCTTTCTCATTATGATAATGGTATATAATAGGGCTAAGAAGGAAACAAAATGACAGATACAAAATGTCTGCTGCTCCCACCAATGGGTGATTCTACAATAGGATGTACCAGTAGTAGGTACGACACTTTTGTCAGCTGTGAGGGAAAGATATCCCTTCATGGAAAACGTGGTGTTGAATCCAGGCAAACTCACCACTGTGGTATTGAACCACTGTGGAGAAGGGTATCTAGTATTTGAGGGAACTATTTGTGGTAGAGGTGATGTATATTATTAACATGGATGATATTACCAGTTCCAAGATCTAGATGATATGATATCTATGTGGCAGAGAATTGTACGAAATACACCCTTATAGTATGCCAGCACCCTGGCTGGAATGAACAAAAAAGATAACAAAAGACCAACAGTGGATGACATGGCTAGCCAGCTTGAAAAATGGGCCGTATTCTGCTTAGCTGTGTTCAGTAGCATGGAAGCAGTTTTCCAAAAATGTCATCACAAAGAATTTGTCACCCAGGCTTTGTACTCTTACACTTTTGTTGTGAGAAGAGAGCTGTAGGGATAACAGAACAACCAACTTAGTTTCAATGTCATAGGCTTCTGAAATGAAAGTAACACATTGTACAAATGCTGAGGACTTCAAATTAGCTGCTTGAATTTATTTCAGTTTTAATAAATCAAAGTTCTTGCTAGAAATCCTGAGACAGAATATTAAAAAGTGTGCTATTTCTTTCTCAACATGAACTGCCTCCTCTTCTGAAATAGGGATGCATAAATTACAAATGAAGGTCTTCTGGAGCAGCACTGGCTGTTATACTATGAGCACATTTTAAATAAACTTGTCAACAGGTTGAGATCTGTATTTTTTACAAGGACATTACTTCTCTAGCTATAAAGCTGGCATAATAATTTCCTTCACAGTTGGCAAGTATTTCATATTTGTTTCTCTGAAATAAACTGTATGTATTGAAATTAAAGCTGAGGTGTCCTTCATACTGTGGTCCTTAATTGCAGCTTCTTGGCTAGATAGGTAGTGGAAAATATGTGATGAATTTTCTTACATGCCAGGAGATAGAGAGACACTAATTTTCAGCTTTTCTCTTTTAACAGTTGTGTAAAGATATATTATCTATCTTCCTTAGCCAAAATTAGCATTCTTTTCAGAATTGGGCCAGATCGCTTGCATAAACACTGCATTACTCCACCATGGTGACAATATCACATTATTCACTTGAGAGAAGATATTACAAGCAGGCTTTATGACTGCACAGGTGTGGGTATTTTGGATGAACAAATGCCAGTAGATGGTGCTGAAGAATACACTGCATGGGTATTTATTGGTTGTGAATAGACCGAGGTAGTAATAGACAATGACTTTCTGAAACAACCTTCCAATAGAGCAGCAGAGGCAAGTAACCACAGTTCTTCCAAAATTTAAATGAGTAATAGTAAGGAAGGTACATATGACAAAGTAACTGGAAACAATTCTGTGATCTGAGGCTTAATCTTTAAAATTTTCCAAATGTATTTCTACCACGACATTTGTCTCAGAGCTGGGACATTTGTCTCAGTGCAAATTTCCTTCGTATACAATGGATACAAATTAGCAGTAATACCTAAAACCTCACTTTTTCCTAGGGTGAACACTTATTTGTTTCTAGACTCAATAAAGTTACATTGTATGCAGCATGATACTTCCATTCACTGTTCATATTAGGTACTCGAGAAAGCTTCTACTGGCTTAGAGAAGAGCCCTCTCTGAGGGAAGACTACAATCACAAAGTTGGATCATCCTATACCTCATTAATTCCTGTCTTCAGCAATAGTCTTTGTGTTTGAAATTGCCATCATTAATGCAATTCTGAAACCTCTCTTGTAATTGAGGGACTGTAAAAGACCACATAGGTGCTTCGAAAACAAGAACAAGATTGAAGGACTTTGTAATCCTCTTTCGGACTCTGCACTTCACTGACAGTAGTTCATTGGACATAGCAAATTCTGACATCCACACTCTTAAGGAAAAATGAAGTTATGGAAAACCCGAACTATTTCCCCAAGTCTTCAGAATTCAAACAAACAAACAAACAAACAAACAAACAAAAAAAAAAAAAAAAAAAGAAAAAGAGGGACCTCTAAACACACACAAGTTTGTATGTGTGTGGGTTTTTTTTAAGAGAAAGGCAGATTCTTTTATGTATGCATATAATCACATACAGACAAATATACAAATATATATGTAAGTACATGAATTTTCCTACTCTTTGCTGAATTATTTGTTAGTGAGATATACTCAGCATTTTTCCATGTTGTCAGAAAAGCTTGGGAGAAAGTTGCTTTCAAATGAAAATTGTAAGGAGATTCCTTTTAGCTTAAATTAAAATTCTGCATCTGCCATTATATTTGCCTGCTCTTTGAGAATCATCTCACTCAAGCCTTGATTCACAAAGGAGATCCCTGGAACAGCATTTATAGTAATTTGTTTATGTATTCTTTCTATACTTCTGAACTGAAAGTTACAACCTGCTTTCCATTGACTTGGAACACTCAGGTGATTTCTGAACTAGTAATATCAAGTAATTTTTATAAGAAATACTAATACTGTTATTTCTTTAACTGTACATGTCTGTGAAGGTTTTTCGTCCTTTTTATTTTCTGTATCATTTTATCTTAGCTTCTGTATTTATGATAAATATGCAAACAGTATTGCAAACCTTCACAACAGAAAATCCCTTTCCTCATAGCTCCACCCTGTCAGAATCACCCAACTGAGCATTACTGATGGAAATTTAAAGATAGAATTTAATTATAAGCTTGAATTATTTCACCACAGTGAGCTGACATGTTTGCAACACCACTTTCAGGCTCAGTGCCTGCTGTCACTTGTCTTTCAAGAAGTATCAGATTCTAGTAATTTTACAAATATTTTAAAAAGATCCATTTGGAGATCTGCCTCTGGAAATCAGAATTCTCTTAGTGGGTCACAGTGGACATCTATTCAGTTTTTTGAAGTCTAAATGGAATCATTAATTTGAAACCTGAAACTAACATCAGTAAGCGGTGATAGAGGATAGAGGTAGACAAAGGAAAGTCAAAAGCCGATTGGCCCGTTGCAGTGTGTGCTACATAGTTGCTCTTTTTGAATACTGTGAAATTTAGGCCCATTTTTTCTTAAGATGTAGCTGTTGAAGGTTTTAAACATTCACTTCTGTTGTGGAGGTATGTCTAAATACATGGCATGCCTACCCTCCCAGGGACTCTGCTCCAAAGGTGAACTTCAGCTTTTCCATTTATTTTGACATTATTCATTTTTATGTCCATGTGGAAGCACTTCCAATATGGGTTACTTGAATTATAATCCCATCTTTAGATTTTTATAATCTAAAAAGTGATTTTGTGAGAAAGAGCATTTTGGGGGCTCCAAGTTAATTTCTGACCCCAAAATTTACAGCTTAAGACTACTCTGTGTTTCAAAGGAAGGGAGGAAAATTGTGTTCTTCTCTTGCTCATTTTTCCATTTTAATTATTAATCTTTTCACATAAATAGTGCATACTCAGCCTGGAGTCTAAAAGACAAATTATTTCAATTTCTTCAATTTTAGTTAAATAGAAGCCACCAAACCATAACTGAGGTTAATATAAAACTTTTTTTATTCTTGTTTAGTTTATGAATTATTAATAGACTTTTTTTTTTTAAAAAAAAAAAAAAAAAAAAACAACTTATCTTTTATCATTCTTAAATGGACAGACTTTTTTTCAATTAAATAATTCTAAGAATTTGTTATCAATGGGAGAAGAACATGTTTCTCCTATTTCGTATTCTCAGAAATAGTGAAAGTGTGCTTCTGGAAAACTCATAAACTAAAACTGCCTTGGGGCGGACACCTGGGTTGGGAAATTAGACAAGAATACTTAATTGCAGTATGGTTTATAAAAGTTGAAAACTGCATGCTAAACATAAAGATATAGAATAGAGGAGGCATTTCCAATTTGGTTTACAATACTATTCCACGATTCTATTTGCAATCAATTGCCATGTGACATTTTGAGATTCTATTGCTTCACTCATTTATCTCTAATTTCATAGTGGACACATGCCAGTAATGTCTTGATTAGTTTGTGGAAATGTAGCTGTTATTTTATCCTTTTCTTGGTAGTCTGATATCATTCCAAATTCTACCTTTGTTATCTCTTTGGCACAAGTTATGATATATTTTTCTTTTCCCATTTCTGATCATCTTATCTTGTACTGTGATTTTAATTCTTAATTTTATTTTCATAAACAAAAATGTCCACCAATGGTGATGTCTTTATTTCTCACTTTGGTTCTCTTATTGTTTTCTACACCATAATTTCCAGATGCAGCAGGAATTTCTTGCAATTTTGTTGTAGTTATTTTTCATTCAGGTAAAATTAACCAAGTTCAATGACATCACAGGTTGAAGAGTCAGTCATGAGACAACCTTTCCTCCCACCAGTAGAATGGAGGGGAAGGAAGAGGAAATAGGAGAAACTAATTTATTAATAGGAATATGAGATTTTTTTCTTAAATAATAATAATCTACACAAACATTGACTGTATCTGACTGTTTCTCAGGTACCTAAGTGGTAAAAACCACACATACACACACACACACACACACACACACACAAAAGTTCGAAAGGCAAAAAAAAGAACTATTAAGTGTTTTATCACATTAGTTTAAGTGCAGGTGAATAGATGCCTCAATTATTACTGGCTCTACAGGCACTTACTAAATGGAAATAATCACAGAAGATAGAAAAAAACCTTCAAATACAGATTCAACCACATCAACCATAGGAACCATTTTCTATTATTTTGTTCAGTTTAAATGGTCATAAAAAATACCTTAGGTTTAGCTGGAACTGAATTGTTTTTTTCAGAGTGTCTGGTATGATTATATGTTTTGATTCTAGAAGGAAAATTGTGTTGATAAAACACCAATGTTTACAGTTGCTGCTAAGAAAGTGTTGTACAGAGCCAAGGGCATTCTAAAGGACTCAAGGAGCTAGGAGGGAACAGAAATAGGATAGCTGACTTAAACTGGCTGACAGGATATTCCATACCCTATGACATCAGGTGGAAGGAGTTTCAAAGGGGGTGGGAGTTCATCTTGCTCTTCCACTGCTTGAGAAGGCCAGCTTGGCAAAAAAATTACTGTTGTTGGTTTAACCCGATTAACAGGTGAACATCCTGGTTAATAATTGGGTGGCCAATCATCACACAGTTAATCTCTCTTCCCCCTTCCCAGTGGGATAAGGGAAAAAATCAAAAGGAGAAAAAAACAAAGCAGAACTTGTGGGTCGAGACAATTTTTTTTTACTAAGATAGAGAAAAGGAAAATAAGTATAACAAGCATATATGTATGAATGGATATAACAAGCGATGCACAAGCAATTGCTCACCACCCACTATACAAAGCCCAGCTATAAACACTGATGTGTTATTCACATTGTTCTTCTCCTAGAATCAAAACATAGCACTGTATCAGGCATTCTGAAGAAAATGATTCCCATCCCAGCTGAAGCTAAGACAGAAAAATAGACTGTGTCCTTCATTCTAAGAATAATGGCCATGGAAAACTGACTGAAAACAGTGTGCATGTGTAGATACGTATGTAGGAAATCATATATTCATTAACATATGTTTTATTGTAATTTCTCATCAGCTAAAGAGAAAAATTATTTGCAATTGTAAGTCTAAGAACAAATGCAAAGATAGTTATAAGGTCAAATAAAAATACTCCACAGAACAATCTCCCTGATATGATTGAAAGCACTAACAAACACAATAGCTTTATGATAAAGCACATGCTCTGCACTTTTTCTTGACCATTTACACCATCTGTGTATTTAGAGCACTCTCTGTAGAGGCAAAATCTGGACCAAATTTCAGTAGATAGCTATTCCAAACCAAAGCCCCAGAATCCTCAACAACTGTGGAGGAGCACAATTTTTTTGCAGAAAAACAGCCCACAAATTCTCATCTCTTCAAGAGCAAAAGAGAAAATAACAGTTCTTGGAATACTGATTAGATTAACCTTAGCTTTGCCCATAGTTCTCTTGTTGTTACTTTACAGTTCAAATATATGTTTGTATACCTGGAACTACAGAGCTTTCTAGGTTTCCAAGCCAATAAAAAACTGTAAGATCAATGGCAGGAGTGGAATTAAATATTAGCACCCAGTGGAAAATGACTTAAAAGGAAAGAAAATTATTTCATCTTAAAGAGAAAAAAATACTCCAACCTTATATTTTAACCTGGTTATAAATTGATTTAATATGCTTTTTCTGCTAATTCTGCTTTTCTATTTTCAATATTTTATGCCAAGCATTGAAGTTTGTAACAGGTATTTTTCATGTATATGACATTTTTCATGAGATATTTATCCATGCCATTTATCTATGAGATTTTGAGACAACAGAGGAATGACTAGAAAATATACTAACTAGTCACCACAAAGATTTGTAAGGAAAGACTTCATTTTGCTTACCTCCTCTGCTAAAGATTATAGAATACAAGCCTCAGACTCACCATTTTGCTAAAATGTAACTCTGTGTTTCAAGTAGTTCTCATGAGCTTGAAAAGGTGTGGGTTTTTTTTGTTTGCTTGTTTGTTTTTTGTTTTGTTTTTCTGAATTTTATCCTATTGCACTCCTCTGTGACAGGTCTGATTTCAGTTTGAGTATGGCTATTTGCTGTTGAATTTTCTTATGAAGAGCTCTGTAGTTAAGTGTTGTATATGTTCAAATATGTGTGGCTGCAATAGATGGGCTTTATCTTGTGTCTTTGTCTTTCCTTACAATGGGAAGAAGAGCAATCCTTGGTTATGTTCAGTAATTCTGTGCACAAGAAGTTGTACAGCAAGATAACTCATCTAAAACTTCGAGTATGTAAGAGGAGGAGGCAGTTGAATGTATTTATAAATTCTTTATGAAATTAGATTGGAAGATGGCATTGTAGGGAACTAAAAATCCAAAGAAATGACAGCTAGGACTAGCAAAGAAGATGGACAGAAAAGTTACCAAAACAAAACAAAACAAAACAAAAAACAGAAAATACAGTAAATGTTTATTCTATGTAGATGACTTCTGAAGGAAAAAAAAAAAAAAGATTTAGGTAGTTGTTTCTGGATAAAGCTGAATGCCATTTCAACTTTACATGTATGGTAAGCATTCTGCCAATAATTGACCTATAAGTTTTATTTTATGGTTCTAGAAGTAAAATTTTTGGTGGTTCCATTCTGTTTTAGGAATAATGATTCCAAAAAGCTTCCTATTTTTTATGTAATTTAAATTTTATTTCCGTCTGACGTGCAAGTATTCAAATATTTAGGCTTAGAGTTTACAAAATCTTATGCATCTTACTTCTGGAGCTCAGGGTTGTGTAGAGATACATTTTATGCACCGATTCCAAAACTTGCATAGGGTTGAGGCCATAGATAAAATACACATATCAGTTTTCACTATAATTAATAAGTAATCAGCTGTTCATCTGAGAACTGAAGTATTGATTGCTTAGATTATTTGATTCCTACCAAGTTTCTAAAATAAGTGTTAAGATTGATGGTTTAAGCTTTTGAATTTTGAGGGAGAACACAATGCTAAATCTGTGTGTGTGTTAATATGTATTTTATATATTTTTATATACATTAAATTTTATTTCCTTTTTTATAAGTTCTACACTCTTTTAATCCATTCAGATTCATCAGCCATTTTCTTTTGTTTGTTTTAACTAGAAAATGAATAACATCTAAACATACAATTTCTGGGAGCATTAGAAACATCACGTGTAGCAGCTAATCCAGAGTTTACAGTGCGGAAGCAAACCTCCAACTGTTTCTTTTAGACTACAACACTATGAGTGAAACAAATGTGTGTTAGCGGAGCCATCTATGCAAGCATGGTCCATTGTGTGTACTTCTTAAGGACTAGCCAGAACACACATATTTATTACATTTTCAGTTATTGCTTGACTGTTGTTTAAACTTTTTTTTTTTTTTTTTTTTTTTTTTTTTTTTTTTTTTTTTTTTGAGTCAACAGTGTCTTCCCATTTACACTTGCAGGCTGGGATATTTTTCTCGTTGTCTTTTTAAAAAATGAGAGCAGTGTAATTCCGTACAGCATAATACAGAGTACAAGCCTTAACAGTTACATCGTTGCAATTTCATTAAGCCTTTCAAAATTTATCCTTTATTATGTCATGAGATTCTTTTCTTTTAGCGTAGCTTTAGTAAGGTCAATGATTTAAATATCACATAGTGTTAGACCAATGTATAAAATTTTATTAAAAAAATGCATAAAATTCTATATTTTGAGCCTGTTCCAAAGAAAATATCAATTGCTCTAGAAAGGAACCATCCTACTGGTTGGGTTGCTTTTTTTTTTTTTTTTTTTTTTGAGAAGAAGAACTGTATATTGCAAAAAGCAAAGTAGTCCCTACTGGAATATTACAAAGTCTGAGATTTTATGTTTGGTTCTTATGGCTAGAGCATTTATGGCATCATAAGAACTGCTTAATGAATGTACTTCCTTGTAAAACCCCACAGGGCGTACTTCATTCTCCTATTACTGCTTTTGTCTGAGCAGATAATTCTGTGAGCTTACTGTTAAAAAAGAAAAAATGGAAAAAAAAACCCAAAAAACACAGAACTTACTAATCACATATGTTTATTAGAAGCAGTTGGTCATGGAGAACACCAGTGGCTTGAATGATTCAAACTTATCTCGATATTTTACAGGTAATTGCACACAAATGAGAACTGATGGCAGCTAGAATATTCTGTTTTGCATCTTATGCTTGATAATATATTGATATGCATTGAAACAGCATTATGCCTACTGCTGTAATGTGCCTAAAGGTAATCTAATGTATAAACTCATATCCTTAGGTTTTTTATAAGTTAATGATTTATTTTGATTGGTTGTTTCCAGTCTTCCAGGAATAATTTTCTTTTTTGATGCTTCAGTTCCTAAATTTAGTGTTGTAAACTAGTAAAGAATCTGTTAGTCCATCTTCTTATGTAGTAAGTGTAATGGCTGAGAATTTAGTACAGAAGTAGGTGTGATTTAAATCTATTAAATTGCCATGTAATATTTGATAAACCATGTTAATATATCAAAACTAAGAAGAAAATTAATTGCCTATGTGTTTATTACTATCTAACATGAATCAGTAGGAAAAAACTGAGGAGTGAAAGCAATGTTGTTAAGAACATTATATGTGTATATGTAATTAAGTATTAATTTTATTATATATTTTACTTTCATACTAGTTCTGAACTGATAGAATATTGTGAAAGGAGTGCAAGTACAGTTGTTTTATTGTTAATTCTTGGGACATTTGATTCCTATAGAATAAAAAAAATAATTTCCTCCCTGCTGTGAAAATATTTGTTAATTATCAGACATATTGTGTGGCACTGAAGACTTTGTCACCCTTTCAGCTATTTGGACTGGTGACTGCTAGACACTCGATATGTATAAGGCTTACATAAGTGTATTATCCCTTTACCACGTAATAAGACCTGGGTTACCAATCATCCTCCTCCAAGTCATTAAAATATAATATACATAAGTTGCTCTGAAAATAACGTCTCCTATTTATTTCAGTGGAAACTACCATAGATACTAAGAACACACTAACATCATTTATAGAGTGAATTCTCAGCTAAAAGGCACTATATTTCAATGCAGTATCCACCATTAGCAGTGCATTTTTCCAGCAATGAAAAAGAAAGAGCCTGCATGTCGTACTAGTAAAAATCTGCCCTAGAAGAGGTGCTACACTGTTTCACATCTATTACAGCAGTGTGACAGTGTTATTGTTGGAAAAATGTCACCCACCCAGTTCATCCTCCATCAGCCTGAATGGAAGGAATTTTGAAGATTCCAAATTCAAATTATATTTTGAGTGTAGTAGCACAGTGTAGCCAAACTTGGTAATGTGCTCTACTCTTCAAACTGGTGCCTGCCATTATTGCATTGCAAGAGAAAGATTGTCTTCTTCTCTGGCTTGCTTTTTGAATTTTGAACCTTCAGCTTAGTTGTAGGAGTCACTGATGTCGGAGTCAGAGTTGATGGTTTCCTGGTCCAAGATCCAGGAAATCTAGAAGGATTTCATCTTTCCTGTCCCATGACACATTGCATATCACTCTATCTACTGATATCTGCATCTTGATTTTTTAATTTGATAAGGAATTTACATTTCAGCACTTCTATGTAGAATATTTTTCCACTGTTCTCTGAAACAACAGAAATCTTGAGACCAAAGAGAGAGGACAGGCTCTCTCTTTGAGAAGGCAAATATAAGGAATACTTGTAAAAATAGCTTGAAGATCAGGACTCCCATTCACAGTTTATGGGCTGGTTCCGTGACCAGCAGGGAGGAGGGATTTCACAAAATCTGTGCCTCCAGAAAAGGGAAAGAGGGGATTTATATTCTATTTATATTTCTATTATATTCCCGAAATAATTAAAAACAGCTGCAACGATCTGAGGAGAAAGAAACTAATTTACTAAATAAACCATCAGAATGCAAGACAACACACTATAATACCATATAATTAGAAATGAAGCTAATAAATCAAATCTAATGAGAGAGACTGTCTGAGGTGAGATGCGCAGTCCAGTTGAGCAGGGGGGAGCAGAGCTTGATGAAGAAGGGGGCATCAGGTGACCATTCCAGGAGTTCTATCTCCTCTCTGACCACAAAGCCCCCTGGGGTATGTGGTTCTTCTCTTCCAGATAGGTACCTGGAATGGGAGCATTAACACTTTAACTCCCAGTGCACTACATGGTATGATGTGGAATACCGATAACCAAAAATCATAGAACCATAACACTGTGTTAATTTTCCTCTAACTGTCTGAGTATTCTCTAATCTGTCTAATCTTTATGTGCCTCCTGCATGTTTTAGACATGTTGTTACACATCATTTCTTAGGTTTCTAAACATTTATGAGCTCTCCATACAGTTTCAATAGTGATCACATCTATGGCAGGCCACAGGGTATAATTGAAAGACAGTAGCAACAGCAGTGTTGCAGTGTTCCTGCTCATTAAATCATGCTTTCTTTTCCCCATAATTTCATATTCTATATTAAAAAGTACTTTTGAAATGTTAACTGTAAATGCATTCTTTGAATTTTGGTTATTAGAAGTTATTTGTCACATAGAGGCAAAGTTTTAGGGATGTGTCTGACTAAAGGATATCACAGCTGAATGTCTAAACAAATGTAATGTCTAAGCAATCAGTCCTGTAGCTACATATGTGTGGTACTCTTTAGGCACATTTGGGAGAATGCCACTGAGAAGCTCTAGACACATGTTAAGGCCTGTTTAATGTTGAATTTACAAAGCTATGCTGAAAACTGCTGTGAGAGTGGGAATTATTCAGTTAGAGAGCCTGTGCAGCATTCTTACATACTAGAGTAGAAATATTAGAAACAGCTACTACTGAAACTAATTGCTAGCAATGAAAGATTGAAATATATCCTATTAAACTCTTCCTTCACTGGCCTGTATAAATCTTAGCCACTTTGTGATTATGTTGATGAGAACTAACATATAAATTTTCTTAACCCCATTTCCTTCAGTCAGTGTTTTACAGAAGACTTTGCAATTACTTTCTTCTGTTATTCACTTGTGGTTTTTTGGAGCCTGAGATATTGAAGTGTACCTGTTTGACATTCTCTGCAACAATATAACTCACTGGAAGACTGCATTCCTCCATCATAGAGAGCTATTCTTCCACCTTTTCTTTCTCTTAGACAAATGATACTTACCTCTGAGGAGACTGCAGTTAAGAAAAATATTTCAAAAAGTTTGTTGGTGATCTTTGGTGACCTCAAAGCAAATAACAAATATTTACCAATTTTTACAGATTTCTCCCGTGTTTCTCACTGCTGTTTTTCATTTAATCTTTTTCACGCTTTCATGTGCCATAAAGATGCTGATCTGTAGGTACTAACTTCTACTTCTTTCTCTCTTTGCTGTTGATCTATCATTATGGGAGGTTGACACACAACAGAGTAGCAAGTGTAGGTGCACAGAATGAAAGGGAAATATATGAAGCCTGAGCTGACTAAGCAGTTAGCAAAGGGAGACTGATTTGTATGTAATAGTACTCAAGAAGAATGTGTATAAGCTATGGTAAATCACATCAGGCTTCATTAATGAGAACACAATGTCGCAGTAACACCGTCCTGTACAGGGAGGATTCTCATGACTAATGTTGCTCTCCAGGAAGTTATTGTGAGGCTGTCACACTGCTGGTCAATCACACTATGACTGTAAAGAACAGAATTTGGAGAGCCCAGCTTAGCCAGCCTGTGTACCAGAGTATAGCAATAGATTTTGGCTGAACAAATGCACTAAAAGCCTTTCCCAACATGGAATAGGTTTGTATCAACAAAGAATCAAATAAATAAATAAATAAAAATAAAAAGCAGACTTGGAACAAAGCTTTAGCTATAGAAATCTTTTTTTACTTAAGTTTGCTTTGAGTTCATATCATAATTTATTGTGTGCATAAATCCAGGTAATATCCTATGTCTCCTCTTTCCCGTAGTTGTTGATCAAGGACCAAATCTCTTCAGACGATTGACAGGTACAGCTTTGCCAACAGAAGTCAGTAGTTTAGACCTGGCCATAATTACCTGATGGTATCCCTATTAAGTGAAATTACCATCCCCATTAAACAGCAGTTATTGCTATTAGGTATCATTAGTCTTAAATTGCTTCCTTGGGAAACATCTCAATTAAGCAAATTTCCCTGTTAAGTGCATCCTGATTAACTGGAGTGCTTTGTTTCCTCATGTACCCACTTCAGTAGCCTTTATCCCTCGTTTACAACTCTCGAATAAATTACCTATGGTCTAAAACTCACTAAAAAAGAATACCCAACTGAAATACTGATTGCAAAAGACTCTTTCTTGCCATATTACCTCACTGTACTAGATGTCTTTGAAATTCACATCTCCTCTTATAAGGTTTCATTCTACCTTCTTTATGATTTTTCCTTCCTTAAGAATCATGTATTAATCTTAATTAGCACACAGTTCTCCTGTTACAGGGTAAGGGCATATTCTGAATTCTGTAAAAGTCTGTGAATTATGATCATGAAAAAGAATGATTGATGTAAATCTATGTTTTAGCTTATTTTTAGAGACGGCTATAAAAATAACTTGATTGCTGAAATGATTACGTTTTTCCTCCTCTGGACTTCTTGTGTTTCAGAGGTCAGACACAGTGGTTTTAAAAACAACGTAACAAAATCTTTTCACTTTATTTGTTTGTTGAGAGAACAGTTTTATTACAAACACCTCAGAGGTGAAAATCAGGCAAAATATATTTAATGTTGTTGTTACTTCACTGTTTAGTTTTCAACAGTTAGCATAGTCCTGAATTATAGTGGGGGAAAAAATATCCAAACTCTTAAATCAAATCAAATCTTTCAGTCAAATTTAAATGTATGAATCCTAATGCACCGTCATGCCAAGTTAAAGTCAGCAGAGCACGCTGAATTATTTTGTTTTTAATGTTAAATATCTTGCTTGCACAGCAACATTTTATAAATACAAATTATAAAATTATATGAATAAATAATTAAAACACATTGTCTGCTGATTTATGAAAACCTTCCCATTTTCATTCTACTTGTAGAAAGAATAGTCTTCCAAAATAGTTGAAATTCCTTGTTAGCACTAAATTAGAATTTTATTATAGCTTGTCATAGTCTGTTTTGTCACTGAACTCAACTTAAAGGTGCCATCTCTGTCCTACTTCTCAGATGTACTCATGCAGAAGGAAAGAAAATGTCAAACATTCCTTCAATCCTTGCAGTGGATACTGAATATCCATAGAGAAATTCTGAGTAAGTAATTTGATCTTTTTAAAATCTGAAGTTTTGCAGTGGTGAATACACACATTCACACATTTTATTTCTGAGAATTTTTTAGAATCCTGTCTACTAAATATATCCTTTGCTTGGAAGCTGATTTAGAGCTGTAAATCAGTATCTTCTCTGAGAAGAATTTTAAGGGCACTAATTTTCATATTTTTAAAAAATTCTGCATTTTATCCATGTATATTTTCCTAAGTCTTGCTAGCTTATTGTACTGCATTAAACAGTATTCTAAAAAATTTTAAAAGATTTTTCACTGTAAGCTATCACTGCAATCATCTCTCGTCCTTCTCAGAAAAACAGATGGAAAGGTGCCCATAAAAAATAAAGCATCAAACATTTCTGATTTTAAAATTACAAGTGATGGAGAACTCATTGCAAAACATGATGTACTTTCTAGGTGGTCTCACTCTTTTGACTGGAATTTATTTCCCTTCCATTTCCAAGCCCTAGATTTTGTTTCCTACAATGGAACTGATGTTTCCCAAATTTAAAGAGAGTAAAAACACTCCGTTCTTTCCCCATCAACAACGCATCTGGTTAATCTCTTTGAGTATTTTAAGTATCTTTTCAATTTCTTTAGTAGTTCTCATAAGTTTTTGAATTCTCTCAAATATTTTTCTTCACATCTGATTTGCAAAACAGTGAAATCAAGGAAGGGGAGGAAAATGTTGTGCCACTGCAACCTGGTGATTAGCCTCCTTGTCTGGTCTTCAGATTGATGACTTTTATTTGAGGAAAAACAGACTATTACATTACATTCCTGTAACAGTGTCTTGCATTCTTTCTGCTCAACTACAGCGTGTGCTAGCTTGTAGAATATGTATTCAGAGAACTTGTTCAGAGCTTTCCAGTAGTGTAAACAAAACCAAGATAAGGCACTATGTGATAATCATGCACAGAACTGACCTTATTGTAGACATTCAGCTGAGTTATGACTGATTTCCTGCAGGAGTGATGCTGTCTTCAGCAGCAAATTAATTAAGAAATAGTCTGCTTTGCCTCTAGGTGTGATCAACCTGAGTAAATTATTTGCTTTCTCACTGTAATGCTTATTCAAATTTGCAACAAGTTCTTAGTCTGTACTATTTGCAAAAGGGCAGTACTGACTTTTTTTTCTTTTTTTCTTTTTTCTTTTTTTTTTTTTTAGTAAGAGAGGAGGTGGTGGGAAAGAGGTAGGTGGAGAACTGGTAAGGAAAAACAGATGGTGTATGGAAAATAAATATGTTCAACTTCCATAGACCTGTCTCTAATAAATCATGCCATGATGAATCACTTGGAATTGCTTGCAAGGGACCATCTAGGTAGAATTCTCTTGTGCTGTGTTGAAGTTGTGTATCTTGATACTTTATTTATCAAAACGTCATGTGGTATTTAAATCTAACTATTACTTATGTGCAGAAAAATCATTTATTCAAAAAATGACATAAGCTTAGTTTGATAGGATCTTTTTCAATCACATAAATTATTTTTTTGTCTTTTATTCCTTATTAATTAATTTAATATTGACCATTCTGTTAGTTCATCTAACACTGACAGCTAGAAGACAAATGAACTCTTACACAGGTTGTCTCCATCCTTTTTAGCTAAAAAATTATGTTCTGGAGTATTAACAAATCTGAGGGATGTTTTAATGGTGGCAGCATGAAATTCCTAGTACATGTACCTGTGCTGAAATAGGCAAAAAAATAACATCTTTCCATACATTTTGTGCTTTGATTTGGCTTTTTCACACACATTTCATTATTATAATAAGGATCTATAAATATTAATTGTCCCGTTATCCAAAATAAGCCACTGTGTAGAAGAAATACCTTTCTTAATGGAAATGCATTCATCATTGCTCACTTGAACCTTCCTCGTATACAACTTAATACTTCCAACTAATATCAGATGTCTTGAGTGCTGCAAGATTATTTTATATTTTCCCTGGTAAGAGGGATTTGATGTGCCCAAAAGAACTAGGAAAGGAAGGGGCAAGTTTAGAATGCAAAGGTGTAGACAAAATTTGTGTGCATTTTGCACATTAGGCTATGAATGTTACTTTTAAATTACATTTCATGCTGTGTCCGTAGAGGTGGAGAAAAAATTGCACCTTTCCTTAGTTTTATGTTGGTGCATAGACTTGTGGATGGTTTCACCATCCATTTGTAATGTTGTGTTGTAAACAACAAATCACATATTTGTGAGGCAGTTTTTCATTTGTTTTATATGTCAGCTGTAGATAATTTGACTGATCTTGAATACAAGTATATAATTCAGTCTTCCCACTATAGAAGGGAATAAATATTTGAAATAATTTCTGTGTCACCATTTTTGCAACATAAATAAATTATCTATTTTGCACAAAACTTTCCTTAGGTAACTAATGAATATATGTTTCTTGCATAACATTGTTATCCTTAATAGATACTATCTGTGTTACCATATATTGTAGCAGTCATATAGTAAATTTACTGTATGCAAATACAGTAAATTCCACTTAAACCTGTACAAGTTAGCTCTCTGCACAAACTACTACAGACAGAGTGTATGAATCATAAATGGGTGACTTCCCTATGGAGCACGATTAACTGGATGAATGCAAAGAAATTAAACAGTCTGTATACGGTACCAGAACAAAAAATCAATGTTTTTTACGGAGTTCCTGAAACGGAAGACCATTAAAATATGTACTAATTTAGCAATGCATTGTTGTTTGCCCAATCTTCATGACTGTAGAAAAGACAAAAGAACAAATCAGTCAGACAGACTGACATTTTAAATAGATAATATCTCACAGAATCACAGAATCACAGAATTGTAGGGGTTGGAAGGGACCTCCAGAGATCATCAAGTCCAACCCCCCTGCCAAAGCAGGTTCCCTACAGCAGGTCGCACAGGTAGGCATCCAGGCAGGTCTTGACCATCTCCAGAGAAGGAGACTCCACCACCTCCCTGGGCAGCCTGTTCCAGTGCTCCGTCACCTCACTGTAAAGAAGTTCTTGCGCATGTTTGTGTGGAACTTCCTATGCTGCAGTTTCCAGCCGTTTCCCCTTGTCCTGTCTCCACTCACCACTGAAAACAGTCTGGCCTCACCATTCTGCCCCCCACACCTTAGATATTTATAGACCTGGATCAGGTCCCCTCTCAGTCTCCTTTTCTCAAGGCTGAACAGACCCAGCTCACTCAGCCTTTCCTCATAGCAGAGATGCTCCAGGCCCTTCACCATCTTCATGGCCCTCCGCTGGACTCTTTCCAAGAGATCCCTGTCTTTTTTGTACTGGGGAGCCCAGAACTGGACGCAGTACTCCAGATGAGGTCTTACCAGGGCAGAGTAGAGGGGGAGGATTACCTCCCTCGACCTGCTGGCCACGCTCTTTTTAATGCATCCCAGGATGCCATTGGCCTTTTTGGCCACAAGGGCACACTGCTGGCTCATGGCCAACCTGTCGTCCACCAGGACACCCAGGTCCCTTTCCGCAGAGTTCCCCTCCAGCAGATCATCCCCCAACCTGTACTGGTGCATGGAATTATTCCTCCCCAGATGCAAGACTCTACACTTGCTTTTGTTAAAGCTCATCCGGTTTTTTTCTGCCCAGCTCTCCAGCCTGTCCAGGTCTTGCTGAATGGCAGCACAGCCTTCAGGCATGTCAGCCAATCCTCCCAACTTCGTATCATCAGCAAACTTGCTGAGGGTGGCCATTATCCCCTCATCAAGGTCATTGATGAAGATATTGAACAAGACCGGACCCAGCACAGACCCCTGAGGAACACCGCTGGTTACAGGACTCCAACCAGACTCTGCACCACCAACAACGACCCTCTGTGCTCTGCCAGTCAGCCAGTTCTCAACCCACCTCACTGTCCACTCATCTATCCCACACTTCCTCAGCTTTGTTATAAGGATACCTTTCCATTTTCTGTTTACTGAGACATCTCTCCGTAGCTATACTAACTTCAAACCAATAGGACTTAGGTCTGGATCTAGCATTTTCTTATACTTGCAGAGAAATCAGGCAGTACACTATTTTATTGCTTCTGATTTTTTTATGCCAAGACAAAAGGAGAACTGGAAAACAATAAAACTATCAGTATTTGGAAGGGATGAGTTTTGAGCAGGAAAAGCAATTAAACTTTTGACTGTTATTGTACTTTACTTTGCATGAAAGACAAAGCAAACTGTTAATTAGCTACATGAAAATAAACTCAGTTAAAACGAAAAGTAAATACAGTAAACTCATACTATCCAACAGGAGAACCTTGACTCAGTGGCTCAAATATGGATAGAGAGAGCAACTGGAGGCATTCTAGGATATCTGAGACATTGATGTGAAACTGGGAGAGGTCAAGTAGGTTCACTGGGAGAACCAGACACATCTGGAATAACAACATGAAGCTAGGCAATATAAGTTATAATACTCAAATTATTAATAGGTATTCATGGGCAGGAACTGTCTGTAACAAAATGCAGAAAATTATCATTAGAAAACAATCATATCTGATTCAAAAATAAAGCTGAGCCTCATTTAAAAGAAATAATACAGATCTCAGCTTTATTTAAAAGAAGTAATTTAAGTGAAAAAAAAATAAAATACTCTTAAAATATTACCATATCTTTATTAAGGGTATGCAGTACTTTTTCTAATGCAACTAATCAGTTAGTTGATGGACTAATTTACTTTTAGAGTTTAGTAAAATGTTTAAAAGAAATGAATGAATTTCAATTAGTTTCAATTAGGGAAACTAGAAGGAAGTCATGTATGCCAGTTTTAGATTTTTGACATAAGTGAAGCATTATGTTAATTTAGTCTTGACCTTTATATCAAAAATTATGGAAATACTTCAAGATTTTAACTTTTTAAATGACTGGGAAATGTGTATAAATATTAGCCCAGACATCTGGGGTCTGACATTTACTTGTTGATAAATTTAAAAAAAAAAAAGCCAAGATGCCCATCTTCTTCCTTCTTCTTTAATCTTTTATTTCAGGCACAATAAGACATATTAGACATATTCATGAGAAATTGAAAAGATGGAAGGAGTAGGATTTTCCAGGCACGCCTTCTAAATATTGTTAACATTAAAAAGCACATATATTAAGCACTTAACAACTTTTTTTAAAAACATTTTTAAAATATAATTTTGCATATTTTGTAAATTTTTGAGTAGGCCATAACAATTGCAAATGTGGAATTTTTGTGTATAACTAACTGGATCACGGAACTTGATACACTTATAAGGTGATTCTCAAACCATTTCGTTTTAAATGTGATCTAGATGTGCTGAAGAAAAGGCTACTCTTCCTTAAGTTTTCTTTGCTTGTTACATTCCTGTATGTAATATTTTTCATAAAAATCACTGTGATGTGAGGCAATACAGAAAGAATATCCTCTCCCTGCTCTGTTCTCCAATTATTGTTCTAATATCAAACTTTATGATTTATACTGACATATTTATTTTGAGATAAATATGTATATCTTCTGGTGTGAGCTTATGATTTCCCAGAAGTTTAAAATGCTCTTTTGGAGGAAAAATGAATATTCATTTTTTATTTTTGGTTTCTAAGACTACGGATTTTAATAATATGAGGCAAATGTATAAAACTGGAATTGTTTACATTATTCAATGAGACAGTACATTACTGATAATGGTTATGGTGATTATTGCTAGGCCAAATAATGTTTCACATTTGAATTACTGTACAAGCAGTCCTTTGGGAAACCTCTGTTTGTTTACAGTTGAAATCATCTGTAAATAGGAAACCTTAATTTTTTAAATGAAGAGAGAACATTAAAAAGGCAGTCTTAGAATAGTCAGGCCTTCGGATTTAATCCCTCAGGTCTACATAAAAATTAGAAAATCAGTGACAAGAGTCTTGCTTTGCCCTAATGTGTGCAGCTACTTCAACAATAGTGAAATATCTGATATTTATACAAATTGTGGATCTGTGATATTTATCTGCTTATATTGCAAATTCAAGATGTCTACATATAACAAAAAATCACCCTATAAATTCTCTAATAGGTGATAAGAGAAATTGGAGATCAAGTAATATACAACAAAAGACTTCTTATGTTCAAGATTGCTCAAGACTTCATTCAAGACCAGTACACAAATAACTGTGCAAGCTTTTTAGTTTATCTTATCTAATTTTCCCTAATACATCCTTGCAAAAATGTGAGAAAATGCTCAACCTGAAAAGAAAGGATTTAGGATGTTCTGTAGAACCTAAATTTCATAAAAGTAAATACTAAGGAGGTAAGAGAAGAGATTTTTGTCTGTTTGGACAACTGAGAGAAGGTTGTAGTTGAAATGTTATATTATGATAAATGCCATCACACCATATTTTTCAGTTCTGTAGACTTTTTTAGAACTCATTCAATAGCATTTGTGCTTACATTCATGGTAACATGATTCACGGACCAGTGTCCTGCCTCAGTTCTGAACTTTTTTTTCAAACATGGAGTTTGAGACTTCATAGCCAGGCACAGGTTTCCTTTACGTATTACTTTTCTTAAAAGAAAATTCAGAAGTCTATTTGCAGAGCAGCCCTTTCAGTTGTGCTCTGCAGGAAGCAGTTATGTATGAGGTGCCTTGTAAATTTCATACAAGGTTAGATCATAGTTGCTTTCCAAAATGCATGCTTATTAAAAAAAAAAAAAAGAAAAAAGACATCTGCTTTTCTGTTTTGCGTAATACTAATAATTTTGTAATTATAGTTCATTAGCATGCACATGCACATGCTGTTTTGTTCTGATTTGTGGCCTGGTGTATATAAGACTCACTACTGTTTGGAAGATAATTTAAAAATAAACCCTCATTGAACGAGATGCCAGTTATGTGTGACGAGCTCTATTCGGAACAGAATACTCAAAATTTGTCTTGGATGGGGTTTAGCTGCTGTTTAATAGACTATTAGCTCCAATTTGCTACTGCTTTATTTGTGTCAATGCACTCTGATCTGAGCACTTTTTGTGAACTGTCTTGCTCTGAATATAACTAGGAAAGTATTCAAAAAATGCCATTCAGCAGTGAGATGCAAGTTGAACTCGTGTGTGCTTAGCATAACTTGTACACCATTAATTACAAGATGCTCTCTACCTCTGATTCAAAATTTTGGATTTAACCATTTCTGAGAAAAGAGAAGATCTACAGCACTTCTGCAAGACCATGTTGATTGAGTCAATTTTGACTGGAAACCTTTAAGATGTTCCAGAATTATTCTAATAAGTCTTTCTAATCTTGATTAATTTTTTATAGCCTTAGGATGTTTAATTATTTGGCTTTTGTTATATTATTTGTAATATTTATCTTTTTTTTTTTTTTTTTTTTTTAAAGTTAAACATTCAAAGTTTACACAGCTCCCAAAATACAATCCAGTTTGTCTTCGTTCTCTGCCCAGTTTCCGAAGAGCGCATGTGAGTAACATGGTGTGAATAAAAGTACTCCAGTCTCCCAGTGGAGTATGTGGGCCAGAAACCATCAGGCACAAGCAATTATGGTTTTATGGTACTTGTGCTGGGCCCATTTGTTTCAAAAACATCACAGCCAGCAGGACCGGGGTGGTGATCATCTGTCTGTACTCAGACCTGTTGAGGTCATACCTTAAATACTGCACTCAGTTTTGGGCCCCTCACTACAAGGAAGACATGGAGGCCCTGGAGTGTGTCCAGAGAAGGGCAATGAAGCTGTGAAGGGTCTTATGGGGAGAAGCTGAGGAAGCTAGGATTGTTTAGTCTGGAGAAGAGAAGGCTTAGGAGAGACCTTATTACTCTCTACAACTACCTGGAAAGAGGTTGTGGCAAGGTGGAGGTCAGCCTCTTTTCCTGTATCATTAGTGTTAGGACTAGAGGAAATGGCCTCACGTTGCCCCAGGGGAGTTTCAAGTTGGTTATTAGGAAAAATTTCATCCACTAAAGAGTGCTCAGGCACTTGAACAGGCTGCCAGAGTAGGTGGTAGAGTCACTATCCCTGGCAATGTTCAAGAAACATCTAGGTGTTGTACTAAGGAATATGGTTTAGTGAGGAAATACTGGTGGTAAGTGGACAGTTGGACCAGATGATTTTAGAGGTCTTTCCCAACCTTAATGATTCTATGATTCTTCCATTCATTGCAAATGAGGTCTGTATTTCAATAGACTGGAAATATATTTTCACAAGGAACCGCCTACTAATCCTAACAACCAGAAGAGACTGTTTTTTTTTTGTCTCTCAATCTTCTACACCAACACCTCCAAAAGAGATTAGTTGTTCTACACAGAAACTGCTGGTGTTTTAACCATGAAAAACTTGAAGAAACTGAGTTTTCCATGACAGAATTTGAAGTGGGAAAAAAAGTTCACAAATAACAAGGATTCCTCGCGAACAATTAATTTCAGGCCAGTATAATCAAATTGCTTGATGCATGCCTGAAAAATTCCTGAGTCACTCCTGAGGTTATAGAGGGAAATACTAAAATATTTCCACACTTGACCCCCCTGTTGTAATCTTTGCATAGTCAATGCATGAATTCTACTTTTTGACCGTATTTGGTTTGTTATTTTGTTTGTTCTTTTGTTTACCAAGAAATAGATGTTAAGGATGCAAGTAGTTGTAGGAAAACATGTTTAACGAAGATTTTGTTCTTGCTTGCTGTTTTTTTGTTTTGTTTTGTTTTAAGAATATATAAGCTCTATGCTCTCTGTATAAAACTTTACAAACTATCTTCATTTTTCCAGTCACAGGGAAATTTTTTTAAAGAATTAAATGAAATGTTTGAGAAACAGAGATAAAAAGTTGATATTCCTCTGTTACTCTATAAGAAAAAGCCCACGTGCTATTTATATATTCATGTTAGGAATATATTTCCAATTATCAGTAAGATATTAAAAAAGTGTGCAATAGGTAAATTCATATTATGATATAGGACAGTCTATTAATCTGCTTTTTTTGAAATGTCATATGGATTTGTTATTGGTTGTCTTATATAGAAGTCAGAAAATACCTCTATTGACCTCTGTGCTCTGAGATACTCCACTATCAGTGTTTTCCTTCAGTTGTAACACTGGTCAACGCTCCTTCAACTAGGTAGTCATCTTTCTCCCTTTTTTACCTAAATGTCAATGGCTTATGGACTGGTTTGGCTTGGTTCCATGACCAGTGGGACAGAGGGATCCGCAGATCCACGCCTCCAGAAAAGGGAAAGAAGGGATCCCAAATAATTAAAAACAGCAGCAATGATCTGAGCAGAAATAAAATAATTTACAAAATATGGAATCAGAATGCACAATAACACACTGTAATGCAATATAATTAGAATTGAAACTAATAAATCAAATATGAGAGAGTTGAAAGCTGTAGGCCTTATACTAGTGCTTAAGTGATGTGTGCGATTGAGAAGAGCAGCAGGGAGGAGAGCTGAAAAAGAAGGGAAGATCTCGTGATCTTGCCAGGGGTTATATCTTCTCTCTTGAATGCAAAGTCTTCCTGGTTATGTAGTTCTTTTTCTCTTCCAGAAAGGTTCCCAGAACTAGAGCATTAGCTCTTTAACTCCCAGTGCATTATATGATGTTATGATGTGGAATACCAATAGCCAAATATCATAAAACCATGACACTAAAGCACATTAAGTTAGTAAGGACTTTAATCCATTGATCTTCTTCAGATTTAAATTCTATGTCTTAGATTTACACTGATGTTATTTTAGTACTGATGGTATCCATAAGAAAAAAACTGAGTCAAATAACAAAATCTCAGAATCCCAGTATTGGCCATTTTAACTTAATCTACTGGTATTAGTCTTATTGGATGATCATCCCAAATTACAGTTCCCTATCTTCCTTCTAGCATATATCTTATTTTTTTTTAATTCAGATGGGAGTGGGAGTGTTAGTGTATGTGGGTTTTACTTGAAATGAGCAAGAGCAGAAAAAAGTTGCATATGTTATTTTGCTGTTGTGAGCATAAACTGTCCTTATATTCAGGAAGAACCAACAAGTGTGAAACTTTAAAAGGCACAACAATATTTTCTGCTATATAAGCAGAAAGACATAGAGATTTTGGATAGGGTCCAGAGGAGGGCGACTAAGATGATCAGGGGGCTGGAGCACCTCCCCTATGAGGACAGGCTGAGGGAGTTGGGCTTGTTCAGCCTGGAGAAGAGAAGGCTGCGGGGTGACCTCATTGCAGCCTATCAATACCTGAAGGGAACCTACACCCACGAGGGGAGTAAACTCTTCAAAAGGGCTGACAACAGCAGGACTAGGGGAAATGGATCCAAGTTGAAGGAGGGAAGATTTAGGTTGGATGTTAGGGGGAAGTTCTTTACAAGGAGAGTGGTTAGGCCCTGGAACGGGCTGCCCAGGGAGGTTGTGGATGCCCCGTCCTTGGACGTGTTCAAGGCCAGGTTGGACGGGGTCCTGGGCAACCTGATCTGAATGTGTGTGTTTGGTGGCCCTGCTAGGCAGGGGGGTTGGAACTACATGATCCTTGAGGTCCCTTCCAACCCGGGTGATTCTGTGATTCTGTGATTCTGTGATAAGCCATTCTATTTGCATTCATCCAAATAGATAAGTTCTTACTATTACACTCCAGTTATTTACGACTAAAGTATTACATTATCTAAGTTGTTGGTGAATATTTATTTCTTCCAATCCACTGAATTCTGAAAATAGAAATCTGAATGGTGAAAATAGGTTGTTCCTCCGCCATGTGCTTCAGACTTCACAGTTGCTATTCCCAGATTACAAACTCATAGGAAGGTTTAACCCCTTACTATTCTGAGGTGTAATATTGTGCATTCATTCTGAAATGCCTCATCAACAGGAGAAAACAAGGTCAGTGCTGTGAAGGCTACTCTCAGCTTTTAGTACCTGTTTGTACACAAAATATCCCCCCAAAAAACTTACCATACTTGAATTTTAGAAAGCCTACTGAAAATTTTGGGAACTACACAGCTCTCTTCTGGAAGTCTGGTTGACAGGGGTGGTCTCAGTTGATTGGAGGTTAGCAAATGCAGCAAGTGGGGTAAGAAGGAAGGTCTGGGGAATTACAGGCCTATCAATCCGACCTCGATGCCATAGAACAGATAGAATGCCATTACTTAACATGTACAATACAATCACGTGAACAGAAGTCAGAATGGGATTATGAAAAGCAGGTGCTGCTTGATTAACCACATCTCCTTCTATGACAGTGATCTGCTTGCTGAATGAGAGAAAGGCTGTGGATTTTGTTTCCTTGGATTTTAGTAAAATATTTGATACTGTTTCCCATAGCATTCTCCCAGAGAAACCAGCCACTCATGGCTTGGATTGATGCACTCTTCATTCAGTTAAAAACTGGCTGGGTGACAGGTTCCAAAGGATCATTGTGAGTGGAAGCAAATCATTTTGATGGCCAGTCAAAAGTGTTTTCCTAGGTTCAATATGGGTGCCAGTTGATTTAATTGAAGAAGAAAAAAAAAAGCAAAATAACACTTTATCTTTGCCAACAGTTATCTATTGGAGAATTATTCAGCCAATAATGATATTACTAGATCAACTTAGAAGTAATTAGAAAAAAAGTTTTAATGCACACAGAGTAACCTGTAGTGACATAAAACTTTTCTGTAATTCTATTGTAGCATTACACAGTATTTGCAAATGAACTAATAATAACACTCCTATGATTTATTTTGGATAAATCCATATATCTTGAAAACATTCTCAGCAAAGCATTGTTATTACTTTATTAAATACTACTTTTGCCTACTTGAGCTCAACAAACAAATCTAATGGTAAGAAAGAATTTAATTTCAGAGCTGAATGATAATTTGTCAGGCATGGTTAATTCACATAATTCAAAGTTAATTATGTTTGCTATATTAGAGAGCGCTGTAATTTTGCTCTGTTCAGCTGCAGCTTTTATTAAATCTTACATTTTGATTAGGTAAGCCACGTTTTAAGAGTGTACAGCAAATTAAAAAAAATGAAGGTGTGGGGAATGGTTTTTAAGCATGTGCTTTTGTTCATGTTTACATCCACTCTTGTTGTGTTACATGACTTTGTCAACCCAAAGCTGACTCAAATACAATGCAATATTTACTGACAGTCTGTCACATATGTGGTTCATTTCTGTCTATTCAGCATTTGGGAATGTTGCAACTGATGTTCCCAAGCCACTTGATATATTAGTGTACGAGTTCTTCAATGGTACTTTCAGACCAGGGACTACTACCCTACATACATTTTTCTGTAGAACTGGAGGTTCCCACAGAAGTGAAGAGACTTAGAAAATCAAAAAGAAACTTTCAGAGTCTCTCTGACATAAAATTAGTCATCGTGTTTGTGGCATTGTTTAAATATAGGGTACCTCTTTTACCACCAATTAAATGTATAATCTGTACAGACTGTCTTTTTAGGGAAAGAAAGGATGGTGAATGTGTGAAGGTGCTGGCTTTTTAACAATCATCTGTGAACATGTGGGAACTACTTTTTTTAAGGTACTCACATGGGTAAAGTCCCATCATAAGCTGCCTTCATGTATAACATTGGTGATGTTTCTAGATTTAATGACTAGGTTAAGGTGTCAAATGTGAATATGTTATCTTCATGTGAGATTATTTTCCTTTTAATATGTGCCATTAAGTGGGAGAAAAATTATTGTCCCTCTTCATGTGAATGTTGTAATACTAAATAAAGAATGTTAATGTTCTCTAGTCGTTCAGCAATGCTAGTACTGAGGACAGTTTCTATATCAAGAAGTAGCAAAAGTATGCTCACTACAACACAGGACTATAAGCAGTAAGAATTTCTGATTCTTTCTATTGTGCGGACTCACACTCTAATCCAAGTTCTCAGGGCTGGTTCACTATTACTGGCCTTTGTATGAGGATGAATACAGAAAACATTAGATTCCTTCAACAAAAATTGCTCTCTTTATCAGTGTGGTTTTGAATTTCCTTTCACTGTGTGGTTTTTGCTTTCTTTTTTGTTCATTGACTGATCACTTGATGGATTTTTTTAAATAAGTCTTTGCATTACAATTTTTAATTTGAATTTTCTTGTTTAATAAGATGGAGATGCTTGTATATATGTTTACATAAAAAACAAACCATTGGCAAAGAATTACGGGTTCCCAGATACAAGTGAAAGGAAAGGAGGTTATGAAGAGTTCCATGAGCTAAGAACTTTCAGAATATGATCTTCCTTAATGAGCAGACTCAGTTAATCAGGGAACACACTGTGCCCTGAAAAAGGAAGGATGGCTACTGCTACGGCAACTGCAAAAAGGAATCCATTAGTCATTAGCTGAGAGTCCATCCCATACTGATGAAGTCTTAACTAAATCAATTATATTTGTGTCTCAGAAGGAAGAAGGCCTGAATAAAATCTTGAATATGTATCCTTAATTCCATTTCTTTTTTTTTCTTTTCTTTTAGTTCTTTTAGTATAACATTTCTGTGTGCATTATATACTTATATTTGATCTTGGATTTATTTGCATGTAATATGTCATTACTGTGCAAGACTGCAGGAAACTGAGAAATAAATAGGCCTTCCAGCCAGCAAGCTTAATGAAGTGCTAACAGTTGGTAAATATCTGTGTATTCTGTGGACAAAAGTCACTTAATGACTGCTAAAATTCCAGAACAAAGGATTTCCACAAACCTGAGAGTCTCTGTTGCAAACTAGACTATTAGTGGGTTGACATTCATATCATTTTCTTGTACTGAATATAATCATAGAATAGATTGTTCTCTTCTATTAAGTATCCTTTTTTCATGCTTTCGATGAAGCAGAAATAAAATCTGGACATGGTTAGAAAATATTTTAGCATGAAGAAGTGAATCTTCTGAAGAACTGTGAGATGATTTACATTTAATTACAACACAAGGCCAGCCCTGTGTTGGCTCTGAATGGATTTATTAATGCAGTCATCTTCTTGCAGTTCTTATCAGAAACCTATTCTTACTACGTCAGCAGTACCCAGAATATTAATAAAGTCACAAATATTATTTTCCTGATGAAAGACATTTTTCTAGTATGTCTGATACGGCACTGGCTAGAAATGACTGGAGTAACATGTCAATGTACTGACCAATCTCGGGATGTAGCACCTCCCCTATGAGGTATCTGGGGCAGAAGAGAAGGCTTCAGGGAGTCCTAATAGCAATCCTTCAATATCTAAAGATGGACTATAGGAAAGAAAGGGACAGTCTTTAGTAGAATCTGCTGTGACAGGACAAGGGGAAATGGTTTTAAAGTAAAGAAGAAAAGATTTAGACTGGGTGTAGGGGAGAAGTTTTTTGAGTGGTAAAGCACTGGAACAGGTTGCCCAGGGAGGTGGTGGAAGACCCATCCTTGGAGACATTCAGGCTGGAGGGGTCTCTGAGCAACCTGATCTAGCCACAGGCATCGCTGTTCATTGCGGGGGAGTTAGACTATATGACCTTTAAATGTCCCTCCCAACTCAAACACTTCTATGATTCTATGATTCTGTGAGAAATATGGAATCTAGAAATAGGGTGATGCTGTTGGGAAGCTGTATTTGTATGAAAAATCCTAGTGATACTGGGACTGTTATTTGTTGTATGTTATTTGTGCTGTGATACACAGATTTATTATGAGTCTTCAAATTGCCTACAATTTATGCTCTTATTAATGAAGAACATATCTAATGGGATGTTTCTAGAGAAGAAACTTACCAAAGTTTACTTCCCCTGAGAAAATGCCTACTTATTATTTTCATTAACACAAATAATGAAAAAAATAAGAAAGCCAGTAAACCCAGCTCCCTTTTCCCAGAATTAATGTTTGGATAGAGTAGAAACATTATACCCTCTGACAGCAGAAAATGCACAGACATCTGAGAAGATGCAATCTTTGTTCAGCAACATGTGGTTGTTGGTAAGGAGTACCTCAGACTGTGTGAGCGTGCTGGGACAGTGCCTTCCAGCTTTACTGCTGGCCTTTCACCAGCAGAATGCAAGCAAATTCCCATACAACGCACAAAGATTTTGTTGTTTTCAAAAGTCCATCATATTAAATTACCTGAAAAATTGCAAATTCTTGTTTTGGCTCTTACACAACTCCAGTATCTATCTACTACTCAGAAAGTGCAGCCTATTGAGAAAACTGACTGCTAGAAGCCTTACAACTTGCATTGCTGAATTGATCAGTGATTTACCTTTGAGCTCATGCATACTACTCTAATTTACAAGCACTCAGTGGTAATCTGCTTGATGCGTTTTATAACTTCAGATTTTGGATTCATTCTGCCAGCTGAAGTTCAGACAAAAAATCTGCTTTGCTTATTATTCTTCAGACCTCCAGGAGCTCTAGTTTATCATCTGGTGACATGTAACAGCTGAAAAAATATGAATGTGGTTTGCAAAACAATATCCAAAGCCAATTGTTTCTCACATTAAGCAGTGTAAGAAAAATACAGATCTAAGCGAAAACAGGAAATATCAAATGATATCTTACTGCAATTTTCTGCCCATTATTGAGGGCCCTTTAGGATGCAATTCAAATTGTGTCGTGGAATCACAGATACCACAATATACAGGGGTGAGGACTGAAGCAGTTTTCTGGTGACAGACAAGTTGCATCCCAGCTTAAAATCACTTAAAGGCCATTCTGAAATCTACCAAGAAAATGTGTTAGAAGATGATACTTGTCCTGAATATGAATGCCCTAAATTGAGGAATAAGTTTATCTAGGAGCACTTTAAATATTTATTTTTTAACCCAGTGTGCTCATTAGCTTAAGTAATTATTTTCTCACTTTATATGTATATCCACTGTAGGCATACGTAGCTATATCTTCATATAAATTGCATTATGCAAGTCTTTGTTCCCCATATTCAGTGGCATCCTTTATCTGGCTTCTGGATGATCTTTGTTCTTAAAAATCTTCTTTGTCCTATCATTCTCTTATATTATATAAGATTTGGATTGCTTTGTTAATATGCGAGTCCCCTTACCATCCTATGAGTGTGTACTACTCTTAACTCCAATGATTTGGGGAAACCTATTTTCTTGCAAATTTCAGACATTTTATTCAGAAATGTTCTTGCTAGTAGCACTCGGCCTTCTTTGCCACACCCTCCCTGCACCCAAATACAAGCAGTGGGTTAAAAAGAAACTGCAGCTATTGTAAGATGGCAAACATACAAAGCAGTTCCAAATTTAAAAAAAAAGATAAAATACCTTTGATTTTTACCAACAGTTGATCTGAATTTTCTTAAGGAATATGGGCTTTCATTTCCTTCAACCATTCAAATGAGTTTTCCTATATATTTTGTGTTGTGTAATTTGTAATTATTACATAAAACCAATATGCGTTGAGAATCTCTGGTGGTGGTTCTTGAAACTTTAGCCCGAAAACAATTAAGAGGATTTAGATACTCATACCATAGAATCATCAAGGCTGGAAAAGAGACCCTAAGACATACACACAATCTCCACAAAGATGTATAAAAGATTACTAAGCTATACATAAATGCATATATGCAGATATACAGATATACATACGCATAGAAGCTACATGATATCTAAAAGATTTTGTTTCAAATGTAAGAATAGTTTTCAGACTGGTGGTCTAGGTTCTTACTGTTGCAGAAGGGTAGAGTATTAGAAGTTACTGAAAGAAAATTAAATTCTGCTTATTAAACTAAGCTGCCGGGAAGGTGAAAAATAGCTTTCCTCTTTATTTAAGAACTCTTCCTTTTCCCTTGCTAGAGGAGTTATTTGCTCAATAAGAAGTACTTTTCTAAGTAATCTACTGGATAAATGATATGAGTAAATCTAATTACTGTTAATTATTGACCTATGCTCCCACACCACTTTTTTTCCAGTGAGTTTGGGCTGAAACTGCAATGTCAATAGGAAGTATTAGATTCACATTATTCCCTTTCATTTTTTTCATTATATAAGAACATCACTTGGCTGTGCTTTTGAATTTTTTATGCAATATATTAGAATGATGGGGTGAGGTAACAGTCAATTTTCCTCTGTGAATCCTCATTGAGAATATATATTTTTCTACACAGTGACTGCTTGCCACAGTTAAAATAAAATCACTCTCATTCCAGAGAAAAATATATATATAGAAAAGGCAGGCCGAATAAAAGAGCAGATCTAAATGGACAAAAGCTAGGAAAAAGGGAAACTGATTATTTCCCATTTTACAGATGGTTCTGAAGCTCAGTGTAATGGTGAGCCAGATTTTCAAGCATTTAACAACCTAAAGATGCAGATGGTGCTTTTGTGTGTTCAAAAGCACCTGTCTGTGCATTAATACAGCTGCGTGTTAACTGGCATTAAAAATCTGCATAGGAATTGCTTGTCCCACTTATATACTAAATCTGCAGAAAATCCAGGAATCATGTTCTAAATCAGGTATTTTAACAATGATCTTCTCCTACTTTTTTTTTTTTTAAATGTAACAAATAAAAGTACATGAATTGCCCCTTCAGCAAACAGTCTGTTTATGAGGATATCTGTGAACAGAGTTTCTCAATTAAAGCTAACAAGCTAACATTCAGACACGCTGAAGTGCTGGAATATTTCCCCAGACCTTTCCTCCTGGAACCCTGAATTCCTTTCTCAAAGTTTCCTGCAAACTGCACTTTTCCCCCTGCCTTGTCTAATCCTTTTTAAGCTTCTATTTCTTTTCCACCCACAAAACAGGAAGTGGAAGTTCATTTGCATGAATTCTGGAGTGCTGGTTTTGTTGCAACTCATTTTAAAAAGGTCTAATTTCATTTACTTACTGGGAGCACATCAGAAACACCATTACAATTCCAAACGCACATTTAAAAATTAAACATGACACAGTGCTCATAAATGGATTACTTCAAAGTCTGGAAAATTCTTGGAAAAGAGCTGAGTAAACTTTATTTCACACGAATGTTATTCTTCCCTGATTCCTCTCCAAATTTTCAATATATACCTTCATATCATCTCTACTTTCCCATGAGTGTATGTATATACATATATATTGGTAAGTATGTATAGATAAGGTGATTCTCATGTGCTTATCTCCTTTTTTTTTTCTTCTTTTTTTCCCCCCCTTTGTTTTGTGGAGGAGAGATCATGTAAGTACTCTGAGGAGCAGCCTCTCAAGTGTCCAGTAAGTCAGCTCTGATTACCAGCACTGAAAATTATAAATGGGATGGGTACACTGGATGCTATAACAAATACAGTTACTATGAATTGTTATTCCAGGACCAGTATGTAGACAGCTGCTTTGAGACATTGTGTGTGTTAGAATTAGAAGAATGAGACAGAATTTTAAAGGCGGGAATGAAATCTGCATCTTTGCTAATTTATCTCAAACTTCTAAAAGCAGATTAATAATTGTAAGAGAGCTCCCTTGGGGACCTTCCAACATTTGCTGTAGATAAAAGGCCTTTCCACTGAAGCACCCTACTGCGTTCAGACTCCACATTCAGCAGTGTCAGCAGGTTATGTTTAAAATCCACTTAACAGTAAACTTGGGGTCTAGGTATGTTTTCATCTTAATTAACCTGCATAATGTTTTGGGTTTTTTTAAAACATAAATCATTTCTTAATTTCCATTTTAATTAGAGAGTGAGCAAAATGTCATGTTTAATTGGCTCAGGAAGGCTTGGTACAACAAAGCCCTGAACTAAATATAGCTGTGGGCAGTGCACTGAACAGCTGGCTTGCAGTTCAGATTTGGGCTTCATTACATGTAAGGGGTTTTCCTGCCTAGTTTTCTTCTACTAAATGTATCAGAACTACTGTCCTGAGAAGGAAAACTGAAGGAACCCTCTTCCTTTTTCTGAATGATATTTAGCCTATATGTAGCTGTTATGCTGATGGAGTGAAATTCTGGTCCCTTGGTTTCTGAATCTGTGCTTTCTCGGACATTTATCACTGGCACTCTTAAAAGTGGGGAGAAGACCTTAAACTGGGCTCCCTAGAATATTTTAATAAAATTTTCATTTCCCATCTAACTGACAGATGATGTCCTTTAGTTCTCATTCAGAACCAACGGCTCTGGGCTTTGTGGCTCCTTCAACCTTGCCACTTCTCCTTCCTCCAAAAAAGTATTCGACCCCAGGAAGACAGTTTACCCTTGCCATTCCCTTCAACAGGAAGGGTCAAAGGTTTTACTTCCTGATTGGTGAGTAGAAGTAAGGAATTTATGAAGAGGAATGCTTCTGTAACTCAGGAGGAATCGATCAAGTTGTCAGTACCTGAGCTTTGCAAGTCTGGGACACAACTGGTTGCCACAAGCCTGCAGGTGGGTTCCATCTTCTGAAATCCATTTTTTTGTGAAAATCTTCAGAGAAGAGTTCAGTTCTCAGCACTCCATAATGGCAATTACTGAGGAAGTTAAAAACTTGAGTTTCAAGTAGATGCTATCCATTTTTTAGAGCTCAGAGAGTATGTTGGACTACTTTCAGCTGCAGGTGTGGCAAGCACACAAGTCTTGGTAAGATTAAAGTCTCTGAAAGTAGAAATGGAGAATATATTATAGAATTGATACTGCTATAATTTTTTCAGATGTCTGGAATGAAATGTTCTAAGAGTAGCTGGAACATAGAAAAGCATTCAAAGACAGCTATTCCACTTCTATGTTTAAAACATTTTATTGAAGGTTTTTGATACTGAAAACCCAACATGGTGCTCTTATGAATCTTACAGTATTGACACAGTTTTCTTTAACATTGCGTTTTCTTTAATTCATATTATTATGTGATGTGATAAAGTAGAACATATTATTTGTACTTATTTAACTTTCTCACAAAAATATAATATATATTGTTTCCTTAATTTTTATCTGTTTTAGCTGTTTGTCATTAACCATTCAATCACCTGAATGTTTCTAGAACCCACATCCCTGTTGAGAAATAAAAGAGTTGAAAATGAGTCTGCATATTTCTCTTTACTGTCAAATACTTTTCCATCAAATTTCATAACACGTGCACATACTGCAGATGGTATTTTTTAACCTGTTACTGATACTTTTAATTTAAATATTTTAGACTTGAATAAAAGCTTAATAATGATAGATTTGCAAGTAATTTGGTGACCGGGATATGTGCAAAAGAAATATCTAATGCGTTAAATTAGAGCTGACCAACATGGTAGTGTAGCAAATTACACTGTGTCAAAAAGGTAGCTTTTAATACTTAAATAACCTCTATTTCATGTGAGTATGTTTGAGGCATGATCTGTCAGAGATAGAGATGGTACTTATGTCACTGCTAACAGCAAACTTACAAAAATAAAACACTACATAGTTTTAATGTGTGACCACTTCTTAAATTGAAGCAGAATATTTTAAACAATATCCTTCTTGACACACACAGGAAAAGAGCAAAACAAAGAACAAACAGAAATGCACATGTTTGAAGTCTCACAGTGAGTATATATATCTAGCAGAAATCATTGAAGTGGGATTGTTTTACTTTTCATAGGCCTCTCGAGGGTTGAAGGATGTCTGTAATCACTGCTTCTCTGGAATTTTCCAGGAAGGAAAAAGCAGAAAACAACAACAACAAACCAAATCATTGAAGAACTCTGCAAGAAGAAAGACCTACCCAGGAAATCTGAGATGGCTACTGATCCTGTCAAGCAGGCATTCTCAGAGGGAGAAGTGTGTATACAGAGAGGTACAACTGCAACCCATGGAGGAATTAACAAGACTATTTTGTATATAATATTACTTATTGTCTATAGTCATGTCTACTTTTCACATAAGAAAAGCAAAGAAATGTAAGAGCCAGAACAGTTCTGCTATGAAAAGCTCTGGTCCAGAGGGGATGCTAGTCATTTTAGCTATATTGAATGTTAGCTTACTATTGTGTGCTGGCACTGCTAGTAGACAAATTGCAATAAAAATACTTTAATGATTTGTTTAATATTATAATGGCTTCAACTAAAATAGAGAACAATTTATTTTCATAAAATAGTTTTTGATTTGTATTTAGATAAATGATTTAACAGATGTATTTAAGCTTTTGTGGTTGAAGGCATTATCAGAAGCTGGAAACTCAGGCTATACCAAAGAATATACACGGAAAAATCTTTTTTATTTTAAAAAACAAATGTAAACTTCTGACAATTTCATGGGAATTTTGTAGAAACCTTCTTGCTCTTCCAAACCTCTGTAGGAAGTCCTCAAAATCTAGGCATATAACTGAAGTAGAATATAATATCAATTTCCACATCAGGCAGGAAAATTAATAATACTTGAACAAGATTTTCTTTAAGCTGTGGTCTTCAACTCTTTTTATTTACAGGATGCTATCTGACGACTAAGAGGCAATTCTGTTCCGTACCGAAAAAAATTAAACCCTTCAGTCTCAATCCCACCCTTGCTAAACCATACAAACAGATCAGAAACATATTCTTTGCCCTTTGCCTTTTCACTATCACTGATATCATTCTTCAGATAGAAATGCTAAATTATCAAGACAGTTTCTGATCTTGTTTTGTCAGTCTAAATCAAGTGCTTTTTCAGTGAAGTAGATAGCTCAGTTAAATTATTACAGACTTAACTTCGGCCAGTATTTTTAGGTTTTAATACATGTAGATAGCCAAAAATTAAATCCCACCATCTAGAGCAGAATTTATGAAATTTCATTTACATTGTAGAGTGAACACACTCTTTTATGTCTTCTTTTTAGGAAAATCCAGTTTTAATTGGCATAAATACACATGCTATGCAAACTGGGAACAAATGAAGATATTGTTATGCTCAAAGAGTTGTCACTGGAAAAACAGAATGCATCTAACTTTTAAAGCTAAGAACATATTGGAAGTGTAATAAAATATTCAGAGTATATTCCAAAAAGTGTTATTATTACAGGAAAAAAAACTAGAGGAAAGAATGGAATTAAAGAGTGCAAAATGTTGCAATGATTATGTGGTTTCAATCTCTGATTTCCCACCCCTTTTCTTCTCTATGATTTGCATTTCTTAACCTGAACAGAACTGAGTTGTTTATAGACCTGAGACCTTGAGTGTTATGTTTGTCCTTTTCCATCTCATCCTTCCACTCTTCTACAATGCATCTTGCATTCCCAGCTTCAAGGTCTCTACCATCACACCAGAAATCTCTACAGTACATCATCAAGCTAAGGACATAAAAATTTATACTTTGCAGAATAACCACTTGTTTCTACTTTTTATATAGAAAATATTGTTAGAAATCACTAAGATAAGCAAAAATAAAACAAGTTAGGCGTAGTCACTTGGTCATTAGAAACATTGTTTTTACAGCCAAATGAACTAAAACAAAGTTCCAGACAAGTCAGCACAAGATCAGAACAAGAAAACCTGACAGGATTAAATCCTGAGACTGCGTAAATTTAGCACAAAGGCAGTGGCCTCTTACTGGAAATACCAGTACTTTGTGTACTAAGGTACTGGGCTACAAATTCAAGTGATCATATAGCAGCTCAGCCACTTTAACAGGTCCAACATCATTAACAGTACTTGGCTGTTGTCTATGGTGTTTCTCAATTAGAATCCATCTAATAATATATTGTATTTTTCAAACTCTTTGGACAAACTCCTTGGTGCAGTTCTGTCCTGGTTTTAACTGGGACAGAATTAGTTTTCTTAGTGTGTAGTAGCTGGCATGGTGCTGTGTTTCAGATTTAAGATGAAAACAGTGGTGATAAGTTGCTGAAAATAATGCAATGCACTTCTTCCTAGGGGAATAGAAAGGCTGGAAAGCTTGATATTAAAATTCCCAACAGCTGCCTTCAGTAAAAGATCCTTCCCTTCAAAACCACCTGGTAACCAGCTTTTTGTTCGAGAGTTACCACAGAAATACTTTTGTAGTATTATTCAAAATTTGACTGCCAGAGCACATGTGGTCAGGTCTATTGCTTGTTTTTTTGTGTGTTGATTTTACTCATGGTATTGACAACTACACTGTAGTGGTGTTAGCTTAATTGAACTCAATGGAAGATCTTGTGAGACGTTATTAATTTTCAACACTTTTTGTTTTTACTCTTTCATGTTCTTTCACTCACATATCCACAGGCAGCAATACGCATGTGCCCAAGTGGTCAGATTGAGATCACTTTGTGTAATGCAGATGAAAACACATGCCATCTGTCTAGTCCTCACTGTGTTGCTGGAGCTTCTCTTGTCTGCTGATGACAAACAAGTCTTTAAGCAGACCTTTCACATCCGTCAGGATCTTTCAGGTATTTTCAGGTAGAACTTTGCTTCAGATCTTGCTTACATCATATGACACAAACCATAAGACATGCTGTTCCCCATTGTCTGATTTTCTCTTTCAGAATATGTGTGACATTCTATCCAGGGAAAAGAACTGGTACAGATGACATGCTTCAGCCTTGCTGCCATTATGCCAGTGCCAGGACACTGTCTTTTTTTCTGGTTAGTCATCTGCTCTTCCGATTTCAGGCTCTTTGCTTTGGATATCAGAACCACCTTCCCCAATTTTACTGATGAAAACAGTGCCCTGGGAAGAGTGTTGCTTATAATCCAGCCATTCCTTTAAGTCTTTTTTCTGTTTTCCCTTTCCTGCTTACCCGTATGTTTCCATTCATGCTTCCTTCCTACCAAACTTAGCATTTTTTTTAATTTCTACACTGTAAGTAAACAAAATCTACTTTTCAGAGATAAAATCTTTTCCCTACTTAAAACTAGTTTAAGCTTATGAAATCATGTAACATTGTTTTTCTACCTATGTGGCAGATTCTCAGAGGTCGTCACAGGTAAATAAAACAGAAACTTCCACAGAGATCACATAAGTACGTGCTATGATCAGTGCATGCATTGGACACCACCATAAAAACACAGAAATTAGTGTCATACAAAAACATGCCTAAAAAACTTTGCCTACAGGAAAAAAGCTGATCCAAATATTGTATGATGGCTGTCCAATAACATTCCAATTGTTGCTTTCACCTTAATTTCTTAGTGATTACACCTATCTGTTGGGCCTTGACTTAAATTATATTGGGACAGGTCTATGGCTGAGGTTATGTTACTGTACACACTTGAATGCGTAAAAGTACAGTGCACACTTTGCTGTTGACAGGTTTCCCAACAATTGCTGTAACAAGAGATTTTATCTTTAAAAATACTACATCTTAAATTTTGTCAACAATAGCAAATAATTTTCCAAGTGTTGTTGATCACTTTATTGTTGTACTCTAAGTATTCTGTTTGGACATCTAAATATATATTTGATGTCGTTATTTCTTCTTTTATTGATTAGTCAGGGCTGGGGGACTGATCATGAACTTCCTTCAGCTTGCTAAGTGAGAGAACTTCTTTGTGATAATCTGTTCAGTTTCAATAGTTTGGTACTTATGTGACACTTTTTCAGATTCTCAGTTGCATTATCAATTTATGCATGTTAGAAACAGGACCTAAGTCTTGTGCAATGGGATTTGTATGTAACAGAATCAAAAAACTTTTATGTGAATATAGTGGGAGATTTCAGCCCATACGAAGTCACAGTTGAGAACATTGCACTGACAAAACAGCTTGAGATTCCATAAATATCCCATGCATGAAAGAAAGAAATTAACATCTATGCTTCCAGCCTACGGAGAATAAAAGACAACTATTAAATTATTTTACACAAAGAATATTGCTTTAACTGCACAGATATGTAATCAGCAAATACAGGAACGGTTTCACACTGCCTCTCTGCTCCCATTCTTTTTTCTTTTTCTTTTTCTTTTTCTTTTTCTTTTTCTTTTTCTTTTTTTTTTTTTTTTTTTTTTTTTTTTTTTTTTTTTTTTTTTTTTAAGAGAAGCTAAATATGTATTACCATAATGAGTAGCTCTACTCTTGCAGCATTTGCAGCAATTGACTTTCATAGATTTTCCACTGCTTTGTTTTGTTTTATTTTAAAGGATTGTCCTGTTAATCCCTGGGTTCTTAAACTGTTGTTCAGTTGAAAGCAATTGAAAGTTTTATGATGTTTTTTTCCCTCTTTAATTAAACTCAGTAGGATAGAAGTCACTTCTGCTGAACATAAGTAGTTTAAGACTCTGATGTGCACTTGGAAAAATAGTGCAGATCCTAAGATCACTTAAATCATTAGAACTTGTCAGAGTCAAGGTATAGCAAACTACAGGGACAAGTAGGAGAATAATTAAAAAAAAAAAATAATAACAGTTTCTTGAAAAAGATACCTGTTGTAGTCTGGTGTAACAAATATTAAAATGGAAAATGTCAGCACAGAAGTGTCCACATGTTTTTTGCTGCTCAACTTTTATGCAAGATTTGGAAAACATTCTGAACAAAACACCTTACAAACCCCATCATCTTCAGCAGAAACAAGCGGTTTTCTGCTCCATATTGGCCACACAATTTTATGGACATAATTATAAACTCAAATCCACATTTCCTGTCTCTATTTGCCACTCCTGATTACTCTGACACCTCAGAGCTCATTTAAAAATGTTCAATGTACTTTGATCAACCACACACATTCTACTGTCTGCAAATAGTACTTCTGCATGTTTGGGGGGCTGTTCATTGCTTCTTTGATAATGACAGATTATCTGCAACCTTGTAGCACGCCCTGAAACACCAACGCTCTAGAATGGTTTGCAGATGCTCTTCGAGTTTCTGCCTCTCAACAGATTTACTTCAGATAGCTTCAAATCTACACAAACTCAAAGGAATTCACACAATTTATGGGTCTTACTTAGACTAATGGAGAAGTGTTGGGGAAAATTTGCATGATTTTTCTAATAGAAATATACCTAATTCAGGAAGTATTGAATTAGTATTTAGTTAAGCCATAATTCTTTTATCTGACATAAATTTGTTAATTGTTTTCTCTGTCCTATAAACGAGTGTGGGATAAGCATTCCAGGAACATTTCAAACCATTTAGATTTCTTCTCTGAACTGAAATACAATAATATAGTCCTTGATCCCACAAACATTATTAAATACGATTTAAGTTGACTAAATCAGATTGATATCCCAATAGTTTTCCAGTAAAGCAAGTGTGTCTTGTATGAGCCCTGAATTAACCTCTGTCTGTTTTGTAAAAGTAAAAGGCACCAGTTTACTTCTGCAAAACCCTAACCTTCATCAAAAACACCTCAAATAACTCAAGCCCTGTTTCATTCCATCCAGTCCTAGAAACCAAGAAAAGATACACTTGGTTAGTGGCAGATCCTTTGGCCTTAAGCTTCTCTAAGGTACACTTGGTTAGTGGCAGAACCTTTGGCCTTAAGCTTCTCTTGATGTTCATTTACTTAACTATCTATTTATTTGTTACATTAAGCTTAATTATATTATGAAATTAAGAGAATTGAATGCAGCTTTTTTTTATCAAGTAGTGTATTATGTATGGGTCCTGAGACTGTGAGCAATATTGCACTGTATAGTATCTTTTTTCCTTATCTTTCTTCTTTTCATCTTTTTAAAGATCTGGTGCTTGCTTTCAGACATATTTTTGTCTTAGCAATGTTTCTGAACAATGTATTTCATTGCCAATGCTGACAGGCAAATATTCAGCAACTCTACAGGAAAAATAAAGAAAACAACAACAACAACTAAAACCAGAAACATTTGCTACTGATGTTTGTTTTAATTTATTTATTTCCAATAAAAGAAGTAAATGATGATCGAAGTACGTGCAAACAGAGAAAGAGCTGCTCTCCCCTCTCCTCACTCACAAAATATATTCCATAGCATTTCTCTGGAACACAATCTCAGCACACACTGTCTTAAAGAAAGCCACATGATTCTTCAAGGAAAGTCAAGTTTTTACCTTAGCACGGTGTCAATGGTTTACAGGCTGGTTTGGCCCGGTTCCATGAGCAGCGGGGTGGAAGGATTTCACAGAATCCACGCCTCCAGAAAAAAGGGAACAGGGGACCCCAAAATAATTAAAAACTGTGGCAACGATCTGAGGAGAAACAAACTAATTTACTAAATATATTATTGGAATGCAAGATAACACACCATAATACAGTATAATTAGAATAGAAGCTAATAAATCAAATATAATGAGAGAAAGAATGTACGAAAGGTGGATAGGCGAGGAGAGCCGATGACGAGCAGATGAGGAAAAGCACATCAGGTGACCTGGCCAGGAGTTCTATCTCCTCTCCGTGATCACAAAGTCCCCTGGGGAATGTAGTTCTTCTCTTCTGGGCAGGTACCCAGGACTTGAGCATTAACAGTTAAACTCCCAGTGCACTACATGATGTTATGATGTGGAATACCGAAAAACAAAAATCATAAAACCATGACACACGGTCATATTAAAACATCTGGAGAATTGTACATTATTTCTAGTAGAGCGTGAACTATTTAATAGACTTCTTTATACTCAACACCCTGGGGCACTCTGACCCTTCGCTGATGTTCTTGGTCTCATCTGCTGTAATTTCCTGTGTCACAGTTTTCTTTTAGTTTATTATGTATATAACTTGGTTAAAGTACCAGGAATTTGTACTTTGTAGGAGCTCAGCCTGAATATCTTTCTTCAGTTTTACATTTTGTTTCATGTGAATGCAGCTAAAGCACAGCAAGTATAAGTGGCAGCTGGATATATTATTACTTGACAATGCATCTGGACCTAGGCACAGACCACTGTAAGATAACGGTTTATTTAAGCTAGTTATAATTTGAACTTTATAAACATTTAGAGATATTATGATACTTTAAATTCTGTCCCTTCCTCTGCCCAAAAGAGTTTCAGATCTTCCTTTCTGAATTAAATATTGCAATGCTCTGAGTTAGTTTCTTAATTTAATTGGTTGGTTTGTACAGTGGAAATCTTGTGTCTTAAATTTCTCTGAAGAATTACTTCTAAAACTCCGTTAAAGTGAGCAATTCACAGACCATTTAAGTGAGAAACAGAAAGGGGCTAGGATTCAGTATCTGCAAATCTGCAAAAGTAAGCATTGCCATTTGTATTTATTACATGTTTCTCAGTTATGGTATCATGCCAGAAATCTTGTCTATTCATAATGAATACAATAAAAACATATTTCTCTTATGCCTGAGTGCATTCATTCATGCTGACAAAAAGAATTTACTGATAAGGGAATGAGAAGCAACATGATTGATGTTAATAGAATAAGAGGGATTCTGCTTCCATTTCTTCTTGCTTCTGTGCTCTGTCTTAAATCTTTAGGAATCCTGAGGTAGAAAACTCCTGGTGGACTAAAAAGTACTGGTGACCTTGGTGTACCCAAACCTACATTCATACAGAATTTAAGTTTCCTCATTCTTAAATTAGTTTACCACATGTGTGAATGGAGTTTCAATCATAACATAGGAATTAGTTAACTCTTTAGGCCTTATACATAATGTATGAACTGAGAGAACTACTCTGGTTCAGAATTCAGAAAACCAAGTTTTCTTCTCAAAAACACTGCTTTAACAATTCAGTAGAAGGAAGGCAACTGAAATTAACTTTTTTTTTTTTTTTGCTAATGCAATCATATAATTTCTAGTACATACACATAAATAAATCTGACCTGTCATTTTTGAAGGGCTGAGGAGCTGCATTCCCATATCTTTCTTCTTTCCACTCCCAAACTCAGTGTTTCCCTGCTTAGGTTCTTTTAGAAAGGTTCAATCTGGTATGTTTGCTTGCCCATGCTTATTATGTACTGATATCCACAAACTTTGCATAAACCAAATCAGTTTTGTTCATATTTAACTAGAAGCAATGCTAGCAAGACAGAAGAAAAGAATGCTGATATTTTAAGATATTTTAAGAAGCACTATTTTAAGTGACCGTTAATTAGGTCAATTAACTAACATCAAAATAGCCAGAGCACTGAAACTACTCAGGAGGGTTCTTATTAATTATTCTAAAAGATGAGTTTTGTTATTTCTATGAAGTTATAAATACATTTTATTTCTATTAGTAATTTTGACCTCAGCATGAATCTGTCTTTCAATTAATGCTCTTTTTTTTTTTTTTTTATTAAAGCACCTCTATTTTTATTTTTTTTAATACAAAATATCTTTTCTATTTAGCAAAGTTCTTTGTTTTGGGGAGTCTATATAGAAGCTGAGATGTGATTTAAAGAATGTAAACCAGATCTCAGATATGTTAATGATGAATGAAGCTATACACTGTCAGTGAGAGAATCTGTCTTCAAGGAGGGGCAGGGCTTGGCCTTGTGAAAGGTTGTGAAAGTTGATTTCATTAGAGTGTTAGCCCATTGCGAATGGGGGGCTGGAGAAAGTGGCAGCAATGATCACAAATGGGCAGCAGCGGACGCCTCTTGAATACTTTGGGGTTTCCAGCTCTGGAAAATTGATATACTATGATTTAATCTTGCACTATGACAAAATTTCTAAAAAGTGTTTCTGGTTTACCAGACAATTTTTCTTAACTCCTTTCTTCTGAAACACTACGATTCATATTGCTGTGATTCTGTCACTGTGACTGTTCTAGTTATGAGCACAGTGTAGCATTTCAAAACCTGTGTGCAGAAAATGTTCATAGATGTAAAACTATGGGCAACAGCAAGTTATTTCAGCCTGCTGGGTAGAAATATGGAATGGTCTTACCATACATGAAATGTCAGTTTACATGCTAACCCAGCTCTACAAAATCAAGCATACATATCAGTTGTTTAGAGAATAGTATATATATTTTTCCAAATGTTTCTCTTGATCTTCAGTGCTGTATGAGGGAATTTAGTAAAGTGACAGTAATAAGTTAGCTTCACAAGGTGATCATGCGATCAGTCTGATTTGACATGCTTGTAGCATCCTGTGAGCATGGTTCATTAGCATGCTTCTCTCAGAAAACTAGTGAAGGAGTTACCAGGATCTCTGCTGCTATGTATCACTGCTATTCCTCCTTAACTTACTAATTTTATGTAATTACTCTTGGACAAATAAAATATTTCTAAATTACACTATTGTAGACTCGGTAATGTTTTATCTTTACCAGTACTAAATTTAAGCCACCCTTATTCTCCCTTCCATGCCCCATGCCATCCCCTCACCCTCAAAACAAACAAACAAACAAACAAACAAACACACAGCAAAGTATGAAGTGAAACACAGGAGAGCCTCTGGGGGATCTGTTCACAAATGCTATGCACTCACTCAGCAGAGTGTTTATAATCTGTACATCAGTACATAATTGACACATGCACCTAGATACACAGTGGGCAGTGAACTGGATTTTAGTTCTGGCTAAACAACCTAGAGGCTTAGATTCTGAAGACATTGGAGGTGCATTTGTATTTATGAGTTGGATAGGAGCACACTGGCCTTTTTTTGTTGTTGTTATCATTTTCGCTTCTTGTCTATCTCTCACAGAGCTAGCAAAAGTACTTTAAGAATGTTATCCATGAAAGTTTGTTGTAGTGATTATGTGACATAAGTGATAGCATGCCCTTTCTCCCCTAGATTCAACTCCCATAGACTTCACTGAAACCATTGTTAGAATGGCTGTTCTCCCTAAACAGTCACTACAGGATTGCTATGCCACCGCTATCAAAGTGCAAAAATTCCCTAGTTTGCAATTTCCTCCTTAATAGTATCTTCAAACATAAAACTAGCTACCAGTGAATATACTCATACAATATATATCTCTGTGAACTCATAAGGGAAGTACTATACTGCTGAGATGTGACCGCTGTTAAATCACCATTACATTTCTACCCCTGGGCCTTTTTTCCAACAGATGTTATTTGAAGTTTTTTTGCCTTGTAGCCATTGATCACTGAGTTCAAATCAGTACTACCTAATACACTTAATTTTTTTTGTTCTCTCTTGCAAGTCTACAATTGTACAAAACTACACAGACGTGTTAACTCAGAAGAAAATTAGGAGAAATGTTTATATGAAATAGAGAAAACAGCTTCAGACTGTGCTGCTATTTGTCATCAACATAGTTGGTATTATACTCCTCACATGTCATGATATCAATAACAGTTTAGTTTTACAATGCAATATCTCTGTAGTTAGTAATTTTATCATTATAAATCTTTGGTATTTTTTACGTCTATTAAACAGAAATCAATGAAATGCTCCCAATAGAAGTTAAATAATCATACAGAGTATAAAAACAAGATTCAGGAAACAGCTGTGTATCTTATGGTGATCTGAGATTCTTGGTCCTTATTATTTTTCCATTATATAATAATAATAATTTTATAAACTTTTTTAAGAGCATTATTGTTGCTATTCCTTGCACTACTACAGTTGTGTTGTTATTCTCAGTAGTTATCCTTTTTTTCTTCATTCTTGTTTAAGCTTAGAAAGCTTCATCATAGGCAGACTTATCAATAAAGACAATATAAAGAAAAAATACAGAGCTACTGACTAAGCAAAACATTTGCAGTGACCTGTAACTCTTCCTAATTCCTCAATCTAGTGCTACTGTTGTCTTAAGGACTAAATCTTTTTTTTTTTCCTCTTGAACTTAACATTTGTTACATATATTTTAAATGTGTAGGCCCACAAATTACATTAGAAGCCTGTGGATTTGAAGGCCAGCTTCCTTTGGCTGTGGATATCTGATTTGCATCTTGTGCTCCAGTGAATTTAAAAATCTGTCCGAATGGCTCACTGTTTTTCTACAGATGAGCTTACCTGAACTGCATGTTGACTTTTCTTAATGAGTGTACCCAGCTGTAAAAATGTGGAGTTCTCGTTCTGTGTTCTGGACTTTTTTCTAATCTTTTACAGTGATAAATTTTAACTATTGCTAGCATGAGCTGATTAAATGGAAGGAGTGAAAACCATCAAACTACATATGCAAATTTATGTTATTATCCACTCCATGGTTCAGATCTCAAATGATCATTTAGTGTTATGAAAACTATAGTATTTTATACTATACGTATGGTTTAACTGTTTTACAACTAGTTATTTAATCTTTTGTGATACATCAGATTTCTTCCCATCCTTTAGTATGACCATGGAGTCCAAAAGCGTCTCAGACCAGAGAAATGGTTTAACACATACTAGAACTTTACATAACTGACAGTAGATACTCTCATGTTCTGTTTCTGTTTAGAAAGATAATACACCTGTAACGGATGGTAGCTGTTTCTCCTACAATTCTGGGACATCCATTTTTATGCCTTCCATTTGCTCTCCCGTCTACTTTCGTTTCTCTGTTAGAGTGACATGAATTCATCAACTGTTCTATTTTTTGCATATCCAACACATCAAACAGCGCCAAGTTAGTGCTGACAGCTCTGGCTATGTTCTGTAGGTAAAGTTTTTTTTTAGAGTCCTTTTGCGTGCTATCTTCAGTCCTCTTGTCGACACATAAAACTGATCTTTTGTGCAGAATAAATTTTCTGGTCAGCCCGTCTATAAGATAGCTATGCTCTGAAGCAGGCAGGCATTTTCATTTGACTTAAATGCCACCTCAGACTTCTGCTGAAGAAGACAGTTTTTTGCTAGTGACAAAAGGAAATGCATGTTACCGACTGTAGCAGACATGGCAGAACTTTAACAAGAGCTACAAAATGAATTGTCCGAATCACAGTGGGCTTACTGGCGCAAATCAACCCTCATCTTGTGATGATCTTTAGTGGATTACAAATGACAACTCAAGAGCACATCTGCTTTTGCCACTTTGACAGGAATGTAACTTGCATAGGGCCTGAATGAGAACAGTGAATATGTGTGAAACCCCAGAACTAGATTAGCCAGAGGACGTCTATGAGCAGCCATGCCCCTAAGTAGCTTAAGTATTACAAGGAAATGTAAAACTTAAGCACTAGTTTATCTGGGTCTCAACAACTTCTGAAAAAAGTTTGAGATGCTTTTGAAAATTTGGCTTTTGGTAGTTTATTCAAAGTCCCATACTTTGTTGTAAGGGAAGGAGATGAACTGCACTAGATTACTTTGCCTTTAAATATTTAATCAGCCTCCTTTATGAAAGAATAAAGACATTAAATGAGAAAGTAATACTGGTAAATCCATTAGTCGTATAATAATAATTTAAAATATTGCTTTGTGAGAAGATAAAAAAACATAAATGTGCTTCGATCTCTTTCCTATCAAAGCTTCAAGAAAACATTCCTACAACTACATAGAAATCTTCTATCACATTGTCTCCTCAATCAGCATGCCTGATCTTTACATGGACACATTTACTGTCCTTTTGGATTAAAGCAAAGTCTTAATTTCTTAACTCATTACAAATACAGGAATCTAAGAAGAAATACAAGCTTTCGGAAAAGGAAAAGGAGCACAAGTTCCTGTCTTTGAGTGAAAATGGATATGGAACTGTTCTTCACATGTTATCTCTTACTTTAAAAAATATATATATATATATACATATATATGTATGTATATATGTATATATGTATATATGTATATAGTAACTTTAAGGAATTTAATTTAAGGAATTAAATACACACTCTAATACATTAATAGCAACATTTTCCTACACAAAGTGCACTAGTTCTTCCTAATTTTGGTTTTCCTCCCTGCTAACCACCGATCATGGACACTGTTAGAGTCTTTTCAACCACATGTGATGTATCTATGTTATAAACATTATATAACGCCTATTTCTTATCTGTCTTGAAGCAATTTTCTTTGCTCACAGTGGAAGGCTAAGATCTTACGTAAAGGAAATAAAGCCTGATGTTAGATGATAAAGTTCTGGAGAAAGCTGAAAACTTATTGTCTTCTCTGATGTGGTGGAGTGTTATACGGCTATCTAGCGATGCAAAATTCAAAGTACTGTGTAAATGCCTTTGCTCCTAGCCTGCATTACTGCCCTTTTTTGCCCAGTTAAAGACCTGTTCTCTTTTGAAGATTTATATGAATATTCTCATAAATGCATATGTCTTACAGAATTCTGTATTGTCACAAAAAACGTGATCATGAATTTTTATACAGAATAAGTCACTGAAATTAGAATTTAAATTGTTCCATTATAAATATTGAATTAATCTTTCCAAAATAAGACTGAGTATTTTCCACCGTAAGAATTTCTTCGCTAGTAAAACATACAAAGCTAATATACATTCTGTATATTTCTGTTGTGAAGTATGAAAGGAAACAGTTATAACTCTTTTCTTGTGGACTGTTATTTAGGGAGATCGCTTAGCCATTTAAGGTGAGAAAAGGAGTGAGCATCGGGAATATGAGCTTCAGATGGGACTCAGGAGAGTGCTGTTTCATAGAAAAGCAGCCTTCATTTTGCTGCATGTAAATGAATTCATCAGGAAGTCCTTGTGCACCTTGAGTAGCCCACATTTAAAGTGAAAATGATGCCTTTGCAAGTTATTTTCTACAAGTGAGAACACACCATCTAAATGAAATGTAAATTTCATTGGTTATATATGTCCATTAAATTAACTGTTTTGACTTGAGGAATATGGTGCCTTAGTGTGTGTCTGTCTTCTCTAAAGAAAGATGTCACTATTGTGATGGAATAGGCTCCTCTATACTTTTCAGTAGATTTCTTATCACATGTTAACAGAATGCCTTTTACTTTCTTGTCAGTGTTTTCTATAGTGATTGTTTTTGCTGTATCTCTATTTGTTTTATAACTAGCGGTTCAGACATTTTCTAGTTTGGGGATTTATTGAGCTTGTACCTGACACATTCCAGTGAAATCTTAAACATTCAGAATAATAATATTCAAATAAAGCTTTGAAGGTTTCTTCTGTTTTGCACAGTACCTAAATGGTGTTTAATTTCTGGTTTGCTAAAGATAACAGAATGACTTCCTTTCCTCAGTAGACAAAATCTTCAAAAAATTATGTTCTTTTTAGAGCCTATTTCAATAGAATATTTTAAAAGAGGGTCTGCATCACCTCCTCCTTTTTTTGACAGCTCTAACTTGCTTGATTTAAGTCTTGTTTCATTTCACCCTTTCCTAATATGGGTATTCCCCTGCAGTAGTTGCAAATTCAGTAGTAGATTACAAATACAGTTTGAATTGCAGAAGTATCTGAAAACGCATAATCTGGGTTTACCTAAAAGACCTGAGAAGGACTAAGTGTAATCCATAACATTAAAACTACCCTATGCTAATACTGTTTGTGTGACTTTCTAGGGGAACAATTTTAAGCTAATAACAGAAGGAATACTGCTGGAGACAATTATTTTCTGTATGGAATCTAACATGAACCATATCTTAAACTGAAATGATGGTTTTAATTTTGCATCCAAAGTGGCCAGCATCAAAGATCTGGTTTAGCACTACAAATGTATCAGAGTAAGGTTTGATGTAAGTTCCAGTGAAATTCAGTGGGTACTTGGGAAAAACATGACCAGGTTATTCAGATGAAATTCATTAAATGACAATAAATTTGTTGTTGCAAAAGATTTTGACAAATGTTCACCAGCATTCTCTGGGTCTGGCCATCCAGCCAGTTTTTCATCCAGCGAAGAGTGTATTTGTCTAAGCCATGGGCTGTCAGCTTCTCTAGGATAATACTGTGGGAGACAGTCAAAGGCTTTGCTGAAGTCTGGGCAGACTACATCCATATCCTTTCCCTCATTTATTAGGTGGGTTACCTGGTCATAGAAGGAGATAAGGTTGGTCAAGCAGGACCTGCTTTTCAAGAATCCATGTTGGCTGGGCCTGATCCTCTACTTGTCCTGCACATGCTGCATGATAGCACTCAGGATGATATGTTCCTTGACCTTCCCTTAATTTAAATGCATCATGAGAAAATATAGGAAGATTGCTAGCCATTATAGCATAGTTGGGTGCATGCTGACCTAAGGTTCCTAAACTTTGTTTTTGTTATACATTTTGGTCAGGAGGCTGTTGTGCTTGTGCTAATTTTTGTTGTATTGAGAAGAATGCATTAGCCTGGGCACAATCTTACGTTTCCCCAGCTATATGACTTTCTGGAAAGATCCAGCTCGTGCTTAAGCAGTTTACAGGGAGGCAGGCAGCTTTTGTCCATTTTGCACCCACTCAAATACAGGTGTTTCCAGACTCTTGGCAATGAAGCAGACTGATATTCTGTCTAAAATGACCTGACTTGTCCTAGTTAGGTTATGGGAAAGTTTTTTCTTATCTATAAGTGGAAATGCTGGAGACTGATCCTTGGCAATCATGAGACAAGGAACTTTACTTTTCTTACAGAAGTTGGAAAGAAGATGGAAATAATTCTATTTTTAGAAGCAAGATATAGGAAATTGAAATTTGTCCCGGTGTCTAATTAAAGAAACTAGAATCAGGGGAAATTACAGTAGAAAGTAATCTTATAACTTTATTTCTTTTTTTGAGAGCTTGAAATCTGCTCATTTCTTGACTCCCAAAGCCTGTACTATCCCTGCCAAGTTATAAGATATCTTTTGTCCATTGGGCTTAAAAATACAGTAGTATTTATTAAAAGATATTTCAAGCAGCAATTGTAATTGCATCCAGATAATGAGTATGTATAAATAAGCTTTGGAATAATCTTAATTATAGTGTATTGCAGAAAGTTTTACATTATATTTTTACAAACTTTTATATTCTAGCAGTTTGACCATCATGCATTAAGTATTGCTGCTTAGATGTCAGAATGTTTTTGCTTTGCTTTAAATAAGTAGTTATTGCTACTTGTTTAAGAGATGAGAAAAAGATAGGGCATTCAAAGTTCTCTTGTTCATGTGTATCATGAGGGGCAGAATTAGCTTTAACATGTGGTGTTACCATTGGACTTCAAATAGAGTATCTTTTTGATGTTTCTAGAATCCACTTTGAAAAGTTAGTTTAATTCTCATTACACTACTTTAAAAGCTTATAATTTCTCATATACTTCTAAATTTAATATAGAATTATTAAATGTACTGCACAAGATGATCACACATTTTATTGCTTGCATCCCATATATAGTAATCCACATCTTTTTGATGAAAAATATAGCTGATGAAAAACAGATAAAACAGATAGTATGTACTGAAGTTCCAGATAGTAGTTCTTGCTAGGCCTTTGTTATAGTTTTGCTGTTATCTGCAAGGACACAAAGATTTCCTTCTGTATATTTCTTCCACCAAATCACTGTTTCTCCACTGGTTGTGCTTTCTTTGAAATTTTGTAGTGGCTGAGTATTTCCCACTTATTTTTATCCTATTGTTTCAGCTTTTCTGTCTCTTTATGAAAAAATGTATGAACTGTTATAAGAGATTTTGGTAAAGGAAAAGTAAATTGCCATCATACTCATTTCAAATAACTTTTTTTTATCTTCATGATGTATTTTGCATTGTTACATTTACTTTCAGTAGCTTACCCTGTTTACGTCACTTTCTGTAACTAGTTGACTAAAATTCTGTCCACTAATTGTTTATATTATTACAGAATGTATTTGTGAGAAAGAGGATTGATGAATCAGTCTACCATGCCATTAGGGCTGCAAGATTATATTATTATATTCAAATATTAGTAGACTTCTACAAGACAAATTAGAGGGCTGGAGCCAGTAAAAATTTCCAGCTTATGGAAGTCTGAATAAATCACAGTCATAAGGAAAGCTATTGCCTGATTCCTATAGCAATGCCATAGTAATGGCTTATCACAATTTTAAACATTTGCAATGATAATAAGCAGTAATGGAGGAATCCTGTTGTTCTCTTGTTATATAGAAATACAGCTTCTGGTTAGCATTAGTTGAAAGTGATCATTTATATTTCAAAGATATACACTATAGATATTATTACACAATGATCTACAGATCTAATTTTGTCACAAGGATGACAGCCAAAAATTTACCCTTAATATATAGTGCAACAACTAAAGCAAAGTTTGTTTGTTTCATATTTTTAAATTTACTGGAGAATGTTTTAAATCGAGATGGTTTTTTTAAATTCAATATGTTTTGCTGACAAGAATTTTCAATATAAAAGGTATACTGCAGATTTTCAAAGTTTCATATTTCAAGAGAGATAGTTTTGAAACATGAAATATCTGTGTTTTCACTCTTAACAAGTTTTTACTATCATGATCCAATTGTTTTGCTGAGATTTTTTCATTGACCATTTTTGTGATAATCCTTCAGACATTTGGTTGTTTTATTTAACTGCTCTCCAGGCTTGAGCAGCTGTAGCAACCAAACATTTCACATTTTTCTTTTAATTTTTTTAAAAAATGTATGTTTGTTTTTGCAGTCTTTAGAGATCTAAACTCCTCTTCAGAGAAAAATGCTCTGCTCTGCTCTCACAGCATCCCCAGCACACTGGGTTCCCACTGAAAGGTCACATCTATCACAGTAGTGCTAGCTGTCCTGTCCCACTAGATCAGGTTTGGATTGACATTTAATCTTTTATCTGAACATCTGGGAAGCCCCAGCATCTCTGTACTAGCATGGCTCTGTATTGCAGAGAGGAGCTTACCAGTAGGATGCACCTTCTTTCATACTCAAACCCTACCATTTGGTAGAGAAAAAACATAATAGAAGAAAACAGGATCCAAGTATGAAGAGACAGTATGTTCCAGCTGTATAAAATTTGTGAAGGTCCACCAAGCTGAAGATTTGCTTGTGGAATGAAGAGGATTTTAAAATAAGAAGGTTGAGATAAAACCTATCAAGATAACATTTTGTTTTATGTTTATGTTTTCTATCAGGACAACCTGTTTAGTCAATTACTGCTTTCTTATATGATAACGATTTGAAGAAGTAATTACACAAAATATTTTGGTAATATTTCCTTGCAATACCACAGTAGTCTTTAGATATTGCAGATGATAATTGTGATATAGTACTGTAAATGAGGAGCCATGTTGTAAGTTTGGCAAATGAAATTACAGTGGAATGACTATAATGTGACAGACAGCATCAAGATGTTTTCCTTTGTCTTCCTTATCTGTGTATGTGCAGAGACTTCTCGATTGTCCTTGCATTCCACAGCAATCTATGGGACAAAAGGAGCATTGGGAGTTACATGTGAATTGAGTGTTACATGTGAAAGTATAACCTGTTCACGGACAATCATCTGGTGGAGCATTTGCAGAGAGTTATCTCTATGCTCCCCCAGAGCTGCCAATAAAGCATACCTTCCTTAGCAGTAACAAAACTTTACTGGTAAGTTTCTATTTATCAATTTTTTTAAAACAGTAATACTGAAATAATGATAAATTTCATCTGCTTTGTCATAGAATATTTGTGCTGTTGAGATTCGTTCTTTAAAGGACATTTTAAATCATAAAGCATTTAAGTGACAAATGTGATCTTGAATAGGTCTTAGGGAAAAACATGTAGATCTAAATGTGTAGGCAGCTGAACTAATAAACGTGCAAATTACTCTTCACCTTCCACAGAATATGGCCCTGGCAGAGCAATTCATTGGACCAAAGGACCGTTCCTTTTCCTGACGGCACCCAAGATGGGGAAGCAGCATAACCATTGTTTAATTTTCTCTGCCATCTCCAAATCTGATCTATGCGCAATACACAGCAAAATAGATCCCTTTCAATTTGTCTGCTGTTTAGATTGCAGTCAGTGTTGACAAGTCTAGAGAGTTAAAGTATATACGCATTGGGAGTAAGCTAAATATCTTGATTCTGTGAAGGACTGAATGAGACCTAATAATATCAAAGAAAGTTGTGCTTTGCTGGTTTGGAAATTGAATCATAGTCAGAGATAATTAGCTCAAAGGATCAATGCAGATGGATTATTTTAGACAGAAAACAAAGATTTATGTTGGTTCCCAACCTACTCACAGGAATGTTCATTATCTAGTTTTGGCTGTTTTTTCAGTATCCATTTGCTTTAGCATTAGTTTACACTCTGATGGGTAGAATTAAGGCTGTACATCACCATATCTGTAAACACTGTGCCTTTCAGCGATAATCTGAGACCACATCCTCTCATTTGCAAGTTCAAGAGTAGCAGAAAAAAGCAGAAGAGTGTTTAGGAAAGAAATATGGAATAGGAAAATTAAATTGTCTGTAAGTCTGGTTTTCTTAAGGCATAAGTGACATACGGTAAAAAAAAGGGGAAAAGAGAGATTAAAACAAGTTACCCAGTTCCCAAGAAGTGTGATTCTCCTACAAGAAGTACATGGGATAAAAATTAATATATGCAGTGAAACAGGGAGAGGAAGAAGATATTTTCTGTAAGATTAAGCATTACAATTTTTTTTTCGTTCATTTTGTTTATTCCCACTCTTGCCTTCATTTAGTGAAAGAAGAAATGAAAATTTAGTCTTACTATTTCTTTCCACACAAGTAATTATGCCCCCTCCTGAGGGCAGAGAGCTAGAGAGCACTTAAGGTCATATTTTTCCTCCGAGAGGTGTCAAGAAGGAGGTGATGTTATTTAAGAGCCAAAACATAGCTCAAAAGAAGGTATTTACCTACATTACCTATGTTATGATTGAGTTCATCTATATAGGAATTTTTGTACAGTACATTTTTTCACTCCAGTGGCCACTAGCTAATGCAACATTTGCTTCAGTCACATATGAAGTAAACACTCAGTGGGTCCATCATGGCTCTGAAGGAGATACCCAGAGTAATGAGAATTACAGGTCAACAGTATTACAGAGATATTTTTGTGTAGCACTGTTCATGTCATCTTTGAACTGTATCAGAATAGAGTACAATTTTATTTGTGAAACAAAAGGTTTGCTCTCTAAAAGTCTTGCATAAAGACATTAAAAAAAAGTCATGTTTTATATATGAAAAAATGCATCCCGAATCCTAGCACTGAAGTATATATTTTAAAAATATGTGATATATGTATTCATGGGAACATAAGTAAGGAAATAAATGGAAAATTGCACTCTACTGAATATCTACACATGCATAGAAATGCCACCTGTGTGCACAGCGTACAAGTTTTCATTTTGCATGTTGCTATCCACAGTTTTGAAGATAGTCTTTCTACACTGTACAAGTATATCAGATTGTGAGCATTAAGTGAGGGGTAATGGGCTTTTTAAAATGTTTGCTGTTTTGTCACATAAGCAGATAACTGAGCTGAAAGAAAAGTTGAGGCTTTGTAGAAGCAACTTGGAAATTGGTCATTCAATGAGATTTAAGGATTTGAATCCTCAAGAAACATCATTAAATTCTCTGGGAAAAATGTATCACCTTTCCCTCCCTCTTTCTCTACGTGTATGTCCCGAGATTTCAGTGATTTTTATAGGAAATATTTTGACATTTTTTGGTGTCACTAGGAGCGGCCTCTATACTTACTTGTTTAAACGCTGCTTACACTGTCATAGATAAAAGCCTGCTTATATTGAAAAATATTATATTTATTGTAGTTAATATCTGAAGAACAAGCTTTTGTAGAATGAGATCCTTTCACTGGAGCAAGGTCTTCTGGATATCAATATAAATATGATTTTGCCTGAGGACATTTAAAAAGAAGGGAAAATCTCATATAACGACTAATTATCAGGTTACACATAGTACAATGAAATCAGTAGTAGGAAGCTGATGGTCACCAGAAAAGTGGGATGAATGAAACGTAATTGTTTTTAATTGCTGTTGTGTTACCAGGCAGAAACAGATTCATGTTGAGTTCTGATGCATTCCCAAGTCTCTGTGGTTTTACTCTGTTTAACAATTTTCAAGAGTTCTCACTGAACCACAGAGCCACGTAGCATGGCTTGATTTCAGAGTATATTTGTTGTTCAGTGGCATTTCCTTGGAGTTTGCTCCTGGATTTATACTAACAAGTAGAAAACAGAATAGAATTTTGTTAACAAATAGCTATTAGATGAGATGGGTGCCATAAACAACTTCCTATGAAGGAGGTGATAATGACAAAGCTTTCAGTCAAAAAGTGAAAGTCAAGTGAAAGCTTGGTGCATTCAAAGTCTTTGGGACGATGTGTTGAAGTATCTTGTGTTCATTTAGATTGGAAAGATGCAAAATTTAAAATCAGAATCTAATCAACTTTCTGACCTGTCTCACAGAGAAGTATCTTATTGCTAGCAGCTGAGATTAAAAAAATATTCTTGGTAAGATCATTGAGTTTGCCTTTCCCATAAAAGGAAAAATGCAGGAAAAAGGAAAAATTTTTTTTTCTCCAACTGTCATTTCCTGTTTGCCTCAATTCTTTCCAATCCTGTTTGCTGCTTGTTTTACTGTACATAATAGACAGAGGCTTACTGTGTTCTTCTATATCCACTTACCTTAAATGTTAACTGAGTTTTCAGTGCCTAATTTTAGGATCACGGAGTGCAGATTTTAGGGCTTTGTCCACTTTTCTGACATACTAGAGACAACAGCACTCATGGTACACTTTCAAAATGATTAAATCCACTTATTCACTTTGACTCAACCTGTAGTTAACATCAAAGCAGCCGCAGTAACTCTTTTTCTTTCCACTGTCTGCATGGTCTAGCATGGTTTATACAGAAAGAGGAATGTTAGAAAACAAAATAAGACTAAGAAACAAAAAACAGACCCTGCACAAACCCCACACAAAACAGACAAAATAAATAAATAAATAAATAAATAAAAATCAACAACAATGAAAAGCATTCACTCTGCTGTAGAGGAAATGTTCCTGAAATTCAGTAATCATGGGCAACTCATGCATTAAACGAAATGTGAAGTCAGTCAGCAAAACACATCTGTTATGCCCTGCAAAGGACTATATGTTCTTAACCCTTGGGCATTTCAGTGTAATAGAGAAAAAAAAAAAGATAGCTTTACATTGGATAGTCATCTTTTCACCTGTTTGTTTCTAAAAATCCAGTTTTTCTTCTTTACCAAGTAATCATAAAATGAAGTACTTCTTCTTTCTCATTTACAGGGAATGATAATAAAAAAAAAAAAGCGGCATATCTTCAGACTTTACTGTGTATGGAGTCAGGGAATCTCACCAAGTACTGCAGCATTACAAAAGCTTTGACTTCACTCTGCAATACTCCAGGAGCACAACAATAAAAAGTAAAATATAAGCACATAAATCTGTGAACAAAAACAGAATATCAGCTTGCAGTAAGCTCACATATTTTTACCTTTGAGCAGTTTTGCTCTTTCTTCTCAGAAAATACAGCATGGCATCTCGCATATTCCACCTTTCATTTTGTAACCTAAATGTTAAATGTAACTTTTTAGAAAGCATTGAAAATTTTGAGCAAGTATTGTATTTTTGAAGGTAGAGAGAAGCTATTCAGCATTTCAGCTGACATTCTTTAACTCTAGAGCTGGGTGGCTGTACAGGGCATTGGTGGAAATTATGCTGATCTGTTTTTGCTGCAATTTGAAGAACTACACAAAATGTTCTGTTAATATTTATTAATATTTAATATTCTGGTAACGGGGGATGCTGAGAAGGCGGAGATACTGAATGCCTTCTTTGCTTCTGTTTTCAGTGAAAAAGCTCCCCCTCGGGAATCTGAGACCCTGGAGGTTAGTGAGAGGATCTGGGGAATGGAAGACCTCCCTTCGGTCAGGGAAGAGGTGGTCCAGGAGCGCCTAGGCAACACCAGTGTTCACAAATCCATGGGACCTGATGGGATTCATCCACGGGTGCTGAGGGAGCTGGCAGAGGTGATTGCTGAACCGCTTTCTGTCATCTTTGAGAGGTCTTGGAGGACGGGGGAGGTGCCTGAAGACTGGAAGATAGCCAACGTCACCCTGGTCTTCAAAAAAGGCAAGAAGGAAGACCCAGGCAATTATAGGCCAGTCAGCCTCACCTCTGTCCCTGGAAAGGTGATGGAACAGCTTGTACTGGATGTCATCTCCAGACAACTGGAAGAAGAGGAGGTTATCAGGAGTCAGCACGGGTTCACAATGGGGAGGTCGTGCTTGACCAACCTGGTAGCCTTCTATGATGTTGTCTCTGGCTGGGTGGATAGGGGGAGAGCAGTGGAGGTAGTCTACCTTGATTTCAGCAGGGCATTTGATACTGTCCCCCACGACATCCTTATAACAAAGCTGAGGAAGTGTGGGATAGATGAGTGGACAGTGAGGTGGGTTGAGAACTGGCTGACTGGCAGAGCACAGAGGGTCGTTGTTGGTGGTGCAGAGTCTGGTTGGAGGCCTGTAACCAGCGGTGTTCCTCAGGGGTCTGTGCTGGGTCCGGTCTTGTTCAATATCTTCATCAATGACCTTGATGAGGGGATAATGGCCACCCTCAGCAAATTTGCTGATGATACGAAGTTGGGAGGATTGGCTGACACACCTGAAAGCTGTGCTGCCATTCAGCAAGACCTGGACAGGCTGGAGAGCTGGGCAGAAAAAAACCGGATGAGGTTTAACAAAAGCAAGTGTAGAGTCTTGCATCTGGGGAGGAATAATTCCATGCACCAGTACAGGTTGGGGGATGAGCTGCTGGAGGGGAGCTCTGCGGAAAGGGACCTGAGTGTCCTGGTGGACGACAGGTTGGCCATGAGCCAGCAGTGTGTCCTTGTGGCCAAAAAGGCCAATGGCATCCTGGGGTGCATTAAAAAGAGCGTGTCCAGCAGGTCGAAGGAGGTGGTCCTCCCCCTCTACTCTGCCCTGGTGAGGCCTCGTCTGGAGTACTGCGTCCAGTTCTGGGTTCCCCAGTACAAAAAAGACAAGGATGTCTTGGAAAGAGTCCAGCGGAGGGCCACGAAGATGGTGAAGGGCCTGGAGCATCTCTCCTACGAGGAAAGGCTGAGTGAGCTGGGTCTGTTCAGCCTTGAGAAAAGAAGACTGAGAGGGGACCTGATCCAGGTCTATGAATATCTAAGGTGTGGGGGGCAGAATGGTGAGGCCAGACTGTTTTCAGTGGTGAGTGGAGACAGGACAAGGGGAAACGGCTGGAAACTGCAGCATAGGAAGTTCTGCACAAACATGCGCAAGAACTTCTTTACAGTGAGGTGATGGAGCACTGGAACAGGCTGCCCAGGGAGGTGGTGGAGTCTCCTTCTCTGGAGATGTTCAAGACCTGCTTGGATGCCTACCTGTGCGACCTGGTGTAGGGAACCTGCTTTGGTAGGGGGGTTGGACTTGATGATCTCTGGAGGTCCATTCCAACCCCTACAATTCTGTGATTCTGTGATTCTGTGAATATTTGCTTGCAACACCACAGTAATCATTAGATATTGTGGATGATAATTGTGATGTAGTATTAGAGATGAGAACATGTGTTGTAAGGGTGGTCTGCTTTATCAAGGCAAAAGAAAATTTGGTGGAACGTCCAGAATGTGACAGACAGCATCAAGATGTTTCCCTTTGTATTCCTTATCTGTGTGTGCATTCCACAGCAATCTTAGCAATCTTTGGGACAAAAGGAGTATTGGGAGAGAGTAAACGACCACCCCAAGGAATAACAATGGACCTACTGTGGACCATCACAGTGCTCAAAGGCTTATGACATTCAAGATCGCCAAATGAGGCAGCATCTTTTGGGCAGTCATTGGGGGTGGATAGTATAATGAATTTGGGAACGTAATGGATGTGTAATACATGTGAAAATACAACGTTCATGGACAATTATCCGGTGGAGCATTCGTGGAAAGTTTTCTCCATGCTCCCCCAGAGCTGTCAATAAAGTATACCTTGCTTAATGGTAAAAAAACTTTGCTTTTATGTTTCTACTCATTTTCTCGATTTCTTTAAATCAACTGGAACTCTTCCCTCTTCCCCACCCCCTCCTCCCCCCCCCACTGAAACACTTTGTCAGTGCTTTGGAATTTTTTGTACTGCCAGAGATTATCCTCCACACCACTGGCTTATGACTTACAGGTCCTCCTGGACTTGATGCTTGACCACATGTGGAATGAACATGTGATCTGAGACAGCCAGCACAGCTTTACCAGGGGAAGGTCATGCTTAACCAACCTGGTAGCTTTCCGTGATGGAGTGATGGCACTTGTGAATAAAGGGAAGGAAACAAGTGTCATTTACCTGGACTTGAGCAAGGCCTTCAACATGGTCCCCCACCACATCCTTATCTCCAAATTGAAAGGATGTGGATTTGATGAGTGGACCACCCAATGGATAAGAAATTGGTTGAAAGGCTGCAGACAGAGGGTGGTCATCAATGGCACTATGTCCACGTGGAGGTCAGTAACAAGCGGTGTCCCCCAGGCGTCTGTCTTGGGACCGGTGCCCTTTAACATCTTTATCAGTGACATCAATGACAGAATTGAGTGCACCCTCAGCAAGTTTGCTGACGACACCAAGTTGAGTGGTGCGGTTGGCATGGTAGAAGGAAGGGATGCCATTCAGAGGGACCTCGACAGACTTGAAAGCTGGGTGAACCTAATGAAGTTCAACATAGTGAAGCACAAGGTTTTGCGCTTGGGCCAGAGAAATCCCAGGCATCCATATTGACTGGAAGGAGCACTCTTTGAAATCAGCCCTGCAGAGAAGGACCTGGAGGTCCTGATGGATGAAAAGCTTAACATGAGCCAGCAGTGTGCCCTTGCGTCTCGGAAGGCAAATGGTATCCTGGGCTCCATTAAAAGAGGAGTGGCCAGCAGGGAGAGGGATGTGATTGTCCCTCTCTACTCAGCTCTTGTGAGGCCCCATCTGGAGTAATGTGTCCAAGCATGGAGCCCCCAGTACAAAAAAGACAGGGAGCTGTTGGAGAGGGTCCAGAGGAGAGCCATAAAGATGATCAGGGGGCTGGAGCACCTCCCTTAGGAAGACAGGCTGAGAGAGCTGTGCTTGTTCAGCATGGAGAAAAAAAGGCTGCGGGGTGCCCTTATTGCAGCTTTCCAGTACCTAAAAGGAGCCTATAAACAGGAGGGGAGTCAACTCTTTGAAAGGGTAGATAACAGCAGGACAAGGGGAAATGGTTTTAAGTTGAGGGAGGGAAGATTTACGCTGGATATCAGAGGGAAGTTCTTTACTATTAGTGGTGAGGTGCAGAATCAGGCTGCCCAGAAAGGTTGTGGATGCCCCGTCCCTGGAGGTGTTCAAGGCCAGGTTGAATGGGGCACTGGGCAACCTGATCTAGTATTAAACAGGGAGCTTGGTGGCCCTGCATGTGGCAGGGGAGTTGGAGATTCATGTTCCTTGAGGTCCCTTCCAACCCTGGCCATTCTGTTATTCTGTGATTATGAACTGGGAAGGATACCAGAATGTGCTGTTGAAGAAGTGTATGAAGATGTTTGCAAGTGGAATTTTTTAGCCTCTATTTCTCTTTCTTACACTCTACATTCTTGCTCTTTCTATGTACTGCTTAGTGTTATACAGTAACAACAGATATTTCAGCTTTTCACCTTTGAGATAAATTTGGTTTTGGTGGCCTAATGTACCAGTGCAGTAAATTTCAGGTTGGAACTTAGCCTTGATTCAAGTAAACCAGTTCATCTGACTGAATACTGAAGGGGAAGAACCAGATATAGGCGGTAGTTTTCCACAATAATTGAAGAAAGAATATGTATGTGTGTATATATACGTTTCAGTTTTTTGTTCTACAATCTTATTTGCCAGAAATCCACATCGTACAAATTTAGAGAACATAACTGACTAAGGCAACAGTCACAAATAAAGAACAATTTTTAGAGGGCTTTCTTTTTTAATTTTTATTTTATTTTTTACATAGTATGAACATTTAGAAATACCTGGGGTAATGTGCTTTGAAATGTTAATATTTGAATGCACTTCAATTGGTTATGGAAATACTAACTGATATAGGTTGGTTTGCTTAGCAATAGCGATTAGTACATTAGTTTAAGAAAAAATACATTAGTTTAGCAAAAGGAATTTATAAATGATAGTTCTAAAGCTTTCCATGTTAGCTTCAGTGGGTGAGCAGTCTTGTTTTTCCTCAGTAATTTTGCATTGGGAACATAATAGAATACTTTTATCTTCTGCCTCAATGATTTTGCCTCATGAGAAGTACTGGAGTCACAGTAGAATGCTTTTATCTTTTGCCTCAAAAAGTGCAAGGACATTTTCCTTGGGTTCTACATACATTGTTTTAAAAAATGGTTCACTATGGCCTAATAAGCAATGGAAATCTTCCGAACTGGGGAAAAGTGAATGAAAGTGAGTCAAAGGGTTCAGTGGTGAAGCTGATGGTGGAAAAAAGGGAAGTTGTAAGTGGGCACTTGACCACCCTAAATACCACTGAGCGTGCCCAAAGGGACCTTAGCACATGTCTATGAGACCTTGAAGAAAAGTGGATGTGTATGCCAAAGTACTGCATATGTATGTCTTAACTGTATAAATGTAGAACCTGTACTCTGAGAGCATGGGTTGCTTGTCAAGTCACCTGATGCATGTCAAGAGGAATAAAGGAATGCCACTTTGTAGCACCACACTGGATTTAAAGAGTTTTCTTCTGGGATTTTGGATGACATAACAATGCACTCAGAAATGCATTCAGGAAAAGTTAATATTGGTGCAAAGTAACACCAGCTGGAAAATGCAAAAAAAAAAAAAAAAAAATTAATCCACACTCTTGTTCTCTTCAAGCGTCCATTCAAATAGCTTTGCATTGATGAAATACTATTTCTTTCTGTGTCTATGGTGTTGATGGTAGTTTCCTGCAGCAGAAAATACTCCATAGTAAAGAAGCAGAATTTCATAGATGTAAAACAAACTTTTGTTTCTATGCTCTTCCTTCCTGTACTTATACACTGCGATGTGTATACAAGCACATTGTCATGTTTTGAATCTCTTCCCTAGTAATAATAAAAAAATTACTACAGTTTTTAGGCATCTAAATGAAGTTTTATTTGTACTAACTGGTTACTTCAGAACTACCATTGCATACAATATAGACTGAAGTGTACATCTTTTCTAGAGTTCCTTAGGCCTCAGATTTGAAGAAAGATATTTAGTAAATGAAGACAGACTATGAGAAAAAAAATGCTACTGTGATTTAAGACAAGAACAAGAATGTGATCTATCAGTACAGAAAATGCTTCCAACCGTTTTCAGGACAGCGTAGTGAAGCTTTCAGGTTTTGCTACTAACATTTATAAGATTGAGAACTAAAAGGGAGAAATGTGGTTTGTGATTTAAGGTTATTTGTGCAGTTTTGGAGACTAGGGGCAAAAAGGAATCAACTAATCTTGGAGATAAGCATGCAGTGTCACATTCCAACATACCATCATGTTATATAACACATATGTTTATGATTTCAGCAACAGGACTAGGATTTTCTGTCATAGAAACTACCAGCAACAAGGTGTAGAGAGATTTAAGAACCAGATTAAAAAACAAACAAACAAACAAAAAATAGAAACGAAACGAACCTTGTCCACAGCTTGAGCACAGTGCAAGCATTCTTTGAACTTCATCATTCAGTCATCATGACATAGCTCCCTGAAGCAGTAGGGAGGTTTGCATCAGTGACTGTATTATATTCATTTCTGATACACCAGCCCTACAGGAAAAGAAAATAACAAATTGAGCAAAAAAGCCAACATATTTATTGATTATTAATAGTTCTCTCCTTTTTCATCTTGTTTTCTCCTTGCCCTTGTTTTCTGATGCATTTCTAATTCCTGTTACAGACAATGAAAAAAAAAAGTCAGCCTCTAAAAAATTTCTCTACAGATATACAGCATTTTTTTAAAAATGATTTTTCTTATAAATGTGTCTAACAGGCTTCCTTCGTGTCACAGAGGTGTTGCAGAAATTATTTAACAACTGTGAAGCAATTTTAGTGATGAATGTTAAAGAAAAGCCCACAAGGAAACACTGTAGTTGAAGCAGAGCTGCAACAATAGTCAGTAAATAAAACATACGATCAGATCACATTTTAAATCACAAAGCAGTCATAAAAATGTAACGGTGGAGAACAGTAAGACGTCCCACTGGCAGCAACATAGGTTCAGGTAATTGAGGAAAAAAATAAATCAAGCCCGTTAGAACTAAAAAGAACACATATTCATGAAGTTATAAAGATTCTTACTGAATGAAGGCTGGAAGTGCAAACTGTATTAAGTAATTACCTTGAAATTTTAGTTTATGGTTTGCAAAACGTTATTATCCTTTTATATTTTCTTGGCGTACAGAATGCACTTTCATTAAATAAGAAAACGATTGGTTTTGTGCTGTATTGGTAACACCAGCAGTTAAAGTTGGATAGTGCTGCCTGTGTTGGACAAGTAAATATGTCAGAAAGTACATTTTTACTCTCTGTTGTTTCTCCTCTTTCAGGCTTTTCTGATAGACCAATAGCCTCAAAATGACTAGAATGACAAAAAATCTGACCCAAAAGAACAACTAAATATTCTGGCATAATTCATGAAAGATGATAGTCCTAAGCAGAACCTGGTGGCAAGAAGATTTACTGTGTATTTTAACATATTCAATTATTCATGAAACCGCATCAATTTAACTGAAAAGAAGAAAAGTTAATAAAAATAGAATAGCTTTGGATTGTATTAACTTCCCAGGTGCTTACATGGCTCCAGTTGCCATAGAAGGGAATCATCTCTCATTCTCTATATTTTGAAATTAAGAATTAAGAGCCTATAATTCTTGTATCCTCACCGTTAAGCAAATGGAAACAAGGACTGAGATGTGCTTGACAAACAGCAGAGTGGGAATGAAAAGGCAGCTTTGCCTCACCCTAATGACCACCTTAATTTGTTCATCTTGGAGGATAAAAGATATTTCAAGGTAGCAAAGAATTTATAAACACTTTTTGAATCAGCTTAATTTCTAAAATCATGATTTGTCAGAGGAGCTAAAGCTAATGCTATTATGCTAATAATTGCAAATTGTTAACCTGAGAATTTTCTGATACTTATTCTAATGAATTAAAAACATAAATTTTCTATTTTAACATGATCCTTCTTTATTTAAATTATGTTGCTTCTTCAACTGAAGAAAGGAAATAATTTGAATCCTGCTAGAAGTGTGATTGTCACAGCATCTAATGTCTTACAGTATGTGAAATACTGTTGTTACGGCTGGAGCTGGCACCAAGCAATTGTAAATAAATGTACAAATAAGCAGTAAAAGATGTTTCATAATGATTTCTGCAGTAGATTTGCAGAACAAGTAAATTTTACCAAAACAGTCTGACCAAAGTTGAGTAAATCAAGTGCAATTGAAAAGATTTGTATTTCATTCCAGTTACCTGAAAATTGAGTTCTGGGGCATGTGGCATCATATACACCTTTCCACTAAGTTACAATGTGGAAAGCCATAATTTAATTTTCATTTGTTTTTATTATTATTATTATTATTATTAATAATTACATTTGTTGTTTGTTTGTTAATTTTCTTTGGAAAAGAACACTAACAAGTACTATTTCATTTGAAATTAAAGCTCTAAACATTTTCTTTCCACACTGCAGGCTGCACTTCTTCTATGGTTCATTTATCCTGCAGTGCTATTTCCATTCATGCTGCTGTAGTCCAGGCTGAGACTGTCAGCTGCACTTTCCTTTCACTGACAAAGAGAAAAATCCCATGGTTGCCACTGTCAAGAACATTTCTCTGCCTTCATTCCACAGGGACGTCAACAAGATGTTTGATCCCTCTCTGTGTACTCCTCTGTCATAGGGGTGATCACCTAAGCTTGGGCTGCCTTTGCTTCTTCCTTCCATTGACAGCCACTGCTTGACATGTTATCATCATGCATGCAGAATCCTGCTCTTCTCATGTATAAAGGTCTAACTGAACAATGAAAACCTTCAGTCAGTCCATCCGCTTCACAGACACTGGGAAAAAATGAATAACTGAGCAATAGCCAATGTCTCAGAAGCAAACTCTGACATGATTTCTAGTTCTTGACAAGAAGGAAATATAAAGTTTAGAAAGATAATGTAGAAGAAACAACAATATACTATGTTGCTTATTTATATATGACCCAGTGCATTCTATTTGTTATTTCCAGGAGAGAGACAGTGGTTTTTAGTGAACATGGAGTCCCTATACAACATTGCACAAAATGTTGCCCCACTAAAAATGAAAAATATAAACTGACAATGTCAAATTCACCATAACAACATAGCTCCTCCTCTCTAGTATATGTTCAAGGAATTCTTTTATGATCAGTCATTCTGCAACAGAACCCAGCAGTGAACACAACTGTCACATTCGAATACCAACCAATTCTGCCTAATCTTCCATCCCTGCACCCTTGTCCTTTTTTCCTTCTTTCTTCCCCCTCAAACAAGCAAGTTGTGTCCTACAAGTTCACTTATGTCTTATCCACTTTTATTTCACTGGGTATTTAATATTTTATATGATCAGAACTAGTTTTTGAGGGACCTCAGCAAAATGCTTGGCTCAAAGTCAAGGACTTCACAAAATGAAAACTTTGCCATCAGCCTCCTCCTGTATGTTTATTACCACAAAGAGTGCTTTTAACTGAAGTACTCCAGGTGACCTCAGCTGTGTAAGAGACAGAAAACAAGCTGATATTTTTAGCCTAGCTGATATCTGATAAATTATTTTAAACATGGTTTAAAATGTTAAAACAAACTGCTCTGCTAATAAGTGATCTGTCATGTTCTACCCTACTTACAAATGTTAAGTTTGAAGGTGTGATAAAACTGCAATAATCTCCACTCGAGGTAATGAAGGTGTAGGGAACCACAGACTTCAGATTCACAGAGAAAGGGGACAGTTTCCTAGACAAATAAAAGTAAACCTCTTTGACAGCCACTGTTGCAGAATCCAGTACAACGAGGTAATTAAGTGTTGTGCTCTAAACATCACAACAGTGTCTGAAAAAGTATTATACATAGTTTCAGCACACAGATCAACATACCTGTACTATATACAATAGTTTTGTTCCTTTTTGGACAATTTCCATCATGATTACATAAGCAGAACTAAACCCTATAACTATTTCCATGTTATTATCTTTCTATTAATATTGCATTGATTTATGCTTGAACTTCTCATTCAAATTAATCTTTTCAATCTTTTCCTCGGTATTTTCCAAATGATTCTCATGAAGCCTAGTTTATTCTCTCTTTTCATGTTCCACTTTATCTTTAGGTTTCGTATTTTTTTCTATCTTAATAACTTACTACTCTGTTCCCCTGAATCCCTTCCTTTCTTTTACTTACTCTATTTCATTTTTTGTAATTTAGTTCAAACTTTCTTACATTCCCATGCATTTCTTTCTCTTTGGTGTTTACTAAAATGCATGCTTTAATAGTTCAGCTCCCACTCTACTTCACTGATAATGAATAATGCATTCCTTTGCAATTTCAAATCCTATGAATTGTAGTTTACTCTGATGTAGCTGAGACAAAACTAGAAAAACAAACAAACAAACAAAAAGACTGCATCCAACTGGGATCAGAATACAAGCAATCTGAGCAAAAATTGGAAGTGAAAAAGTAGCAAAATGAAATGAAATTAAATGTCATGAGATAGACCAGAAAGTAGTGAGTAAAGTTGAGCACAAATTTGTATGAAAGGACAACACAAATACTTAGAAAGTGGTTGAACTGGAACGACTAAGGCATCAAGTTCAATGAACTAGAAATGGAAAAGAGCAAATGTGGCCCACATTCAAACTGAGAGAAGAAAAATATCTCTGAGGAGAGGGACCAAACCTGGTGAGATGAGGAACAACAACAAAAAAATAATAAGAGGTTTCAATGTCTTCTGTTCCCTATGTGAGCAATGATTTTGTTTTCTATCTAGCAAGTGATAGCCCAGCAGCTCAGTAGAGAGAAAATTCTTTATTAGAAATGCACTTGTGTAGTTAGAGCATCAGCATACCTATTGGTAATATAAGCATCAGCCTATATGAGGGGCGGTTAGAGAATTGCTGCTAGAGAATGCAATATGAGAATGACAAATATTACAGTTTAGTGTGGAGAAGAATCTTGAGCATCTGATTTTTCTTTGGTCTTGTTCCTATCAATGAAATTTGGCTTTCCTTCAAACTGCCAGATAATTTGACTGTCAGAAATTGGCAGTGTAGTTTGGATTACATTGCTGCAATGAAAATATACTTACATTGGTTTCAGTGGAATACTGACAATTGTTTGTTAAATACTGTTAAATATCTGCATTGAGTCAAAAATTTAACAATTACTGCAATTGAAGCTGACTCAGAAATCTGGAAAAAAAGTAAAGTAAGTTGATACTCTTGCAGCGCTGTCTCCAGGAAACATATGGACACACTGTTGTAAGGTGCTCTGTGTATGTACAAGTGTATGTAGAAAACTGAAGAAAGGAGAGGTGAAAAAGTGACCCAGAAGTAACATTTCTGTACTCAATTTAGTAACCTACTGAAATATTCAGGGCATTAACTTCTAAACAACTAAGCAGCTGGTTCAGACACCAGGCTGTTTAAAAGCCAGCTGGACTTGATGCTGGGCAAGAGAATCAATGTTTCCCAGGTTGTACCAGGTAACATCCAGAGGTTCCATCCAACTACAACCATTCTAAGACTCTGTAATTTTCTGATCAGTTGTGTCAGTCTCTGATCAGCAGTGTTGAAGACAGGGGCTCAGCACTGCACTGAAAGCTGTTATAAGGCAAGAAATCAGCCTGGAACTCTCAAGTCTTAAGCATCACAGAAAGAAAAATGATTTTATTTCTTCCTATTAGATGCTTGCTTTTTGTGGTAAATCACCCGCTGCCCATCTTTATTTTTTAGTTAACATAACTGGTATTTGTGCAGGGTAAAATACATGAAAGGAAATAAAATCCTGTCTGCACTAATAATAATTTTAGTTCTATTTTGAATAGTTTAGTACTTCACATACAAATAGCATTCTTTTGTTTATTGCAAAATCCAAGTAGTTTTACAAAATTAACTTAAAAAAATTAAAAATAGATAAAAATTTTTATTTTATTTTATTTTATTGTCATCTTGTTTTATACTGCTAAAGTTTCTGAATAGACAATAAACAAACAGTAATATTTATACAAAACAAAGAATTTCAATATTGATATATATTAACACTTTTTATCTACATAAGGATACCTGTATCTATCAGCTCAAAAGCTGCTCTCTGGCTTGTAACAATCTGACAGATGAGCAGTAAAGAGTGGAAGAAGAGAGGAAGTCTGAAAATATAAATAATCATGCCCATAATGGCTTGCGTATGTGAAATGAAGTATTGAAATACTGCTATACTAACTACCATGTTAACTACTGCTTGGGCGTAATGGTTTCTACAGAAGCAAGCATTAAAATTTTTTATAGAAAGACCTGAAACTTGTTACAGATTTTCCAAGATTTTCAAACAGCATTGTTTGAGGTTTCGGGTAAAGTTAGGTACTTAGGTAAGTTTCAAACTGAAACTAAACTTTGGAGTATAAAAAACAAAACTCCAAATATGTGCTGCGGTCTCAGATCCAGAGCTTTTCCTGAACTGATTGAGAGGAGTTTTCCTGAACTGATTGAGAGGAGAAAGGATTCTGTACATTTGCTCTTTTTTTTCTTAGACAGAAGATTAATCATCATCTTCTATAATACCTTGGTAAAGAGAAAAAAAAAAAAAAAAAAAAAAAAAAAAAAAAAAAAAGGAAAATACAGACTTGTCAAATCCTTCTCCTCACTCCCACGAAGAAGTAGTCTAGTTAAATTTGAGTACTTTTTGAACAGATAAAAAAAAAAAAAACAACAAAGAGACACCATTCCTGTGTTTTTCCCAGAGGAATCCCTAATGGCTAGTCACAAATTTTATTAGAGAAATGGTATATTACTAGGAAGAGAATCTACTGGTAAGATGCTGCAAAACAGTGACTATATATATAAAATGCTGTGATTTCCAACTAGCAAACGGTTTTCATAAGCTGCACTTGCAGAGAAGCTCTATGTAGGATTCTGGAGAAGTGGAATAGTGGGCGAACAGCTGTGGTGGTGTGATGATTTTGGAGGCAGGGGTTTAATCCAATGTTAGAAGCAAGAATGCCTGAATGTTGAGCTCATTTGACTACTGTCAATTTTTTTTCTGTGGCTGTACTTTACAGAGGAGTTTAGTTTTGTTTCCAGTAATTGCAGTTCAGCACCACAGAATTGGAAACCGAAAGAGAAAACTCATAAGGAATAAATACCATTTAAATGAACTTACAGGCATGTTCTCCAGCCACAAGAATGGCTGAGAAAGCCAAATTCACCATAATTCAGGGAACGAGAAAGAGTAATTTATAAAACAGACAGTGAAGAATGCCCCACTGGACCTCTGAAAGGTGCTCGTATAGTCGGAGATGGGGATGTGTGGTAATGGTCCCATGGAAGCATAGGTAGATCCTTGTGCCCAGCACCAGCCAGTTGCCTACAGGCCTGTATCTGAGAGAAATTCCACCATCCTCAGTAGGGTTGCTGGGCAACAGCAGATCTTAAAATTATGAATAGGTGTTTGTGTTTTCTTCTGTTACTCTTACACAGGTAAAGTACTGCATTTTGCTAAGGTGACATTACAGCTCCAAGATTGAGAGTTATTTTCAGCTGTGCAATTGAAATATCCATGAAATAAGCTTAAGGAAGGTGAAAATATACTTTGATATGTAAGCTCTGAAGAACATAACTTCACATTCAATATATTTGTTTGCTGCTGTGTACTCCTAAAACAGCACTATGCATAGTATGCAAAATGACTCTGGTGTGGCAATTGGGAAATCTGGAGGACTTTTTCAAAAAATTAATGATCATTAGATTATTTTATAAAGAGAATACATTTTGTAATGATTTTTGCAAATTTCATGTTTCCTGTGAAGTTCATTTACTACTGCTTTGTCATTCACAAGGTCCTCAAGGTATTTTGCTCAGGTGCAGGATAATTGAGTTTCTCTCAGGTAAGGAAGCACACTCCTTCCTGCTTCCAGCTCTGAGTCATTGACCCCTTATCCTCCTCCCAGACTTTTGGAGATCTAATATGACGCTAGCATTTTTTCTATGTTAAAGAAATTTTTTTTTCTTTTGTATCTGTGACCAGCTAACTTTCAGAAAAATGTTATTTATTTAAATGTGAAAAAAAGACACAGTAGAAGAGTGTATCACAAAGTAATCTCCTTGCAGTTATTACATATCCAATGCACATAGAACAGGCAAAAAGAACTCTTTTTTTTTCCCTGGTCTGCATTGCCAAATTTCCGTGCTTTGGCTCAGATGTAGGCTTTCATCAACTTTTGTGTGATGCTTTTTAAACTGCAGCAAACTTTTTCCACAGGCTGTGGTAAGGATAGGCTGTTGTACCCTTCACCTTCCCCTAGTAACCCAGGAAATCAAAGATACATTATACACACTTGTAGCACTGATGCATTTGGAAAAATCATACATATAATCTAAGCATAATTCAGAACAATAATCTCTAAAATGTTCATATTTTCAAGGTATCATCTGCCAAGAACATCAAAGATGGCTTCTAAAGGAAGAATTAGCATCGGAATTTGGGAATTCCAGCACTGAAGGGATGAATAAGTTTAACAGCATACAGCAGGAGAAATGACAGCATCTCTTTCTGTAAGACGAGATGAGAATACTGGACAAAATATTTTGTCCAGCTGATTACCTTGCATTGCAAGAATGTTAGCTGTGTGCTCCTATCTAGCAGCAGAACTCAAGGGTTAGAAGTGTGCTCAGGCTTAGCTTCCTGATCTAATTCCTATGCAAATATCACACATATAATCTGCTCTATGTTTGTCTTTCTTAAACACCAGAGATCTTCCAGAGGTGCTCTTCCCTCCAAAGAATAAGATGAATTCAGGCTCTAAGTGCTTACGTAATTCACAGAAAGTATTTTGGTCAAGGTTGTGAGTTATTCATCAGCTGGGTTACAATGTGGCCCAAAAATATCACTTGCTATGACAGTTGGTAGAGCAGTAGCTTCCACATATAGCACTGTTTCAAACTGTGACAGGAATTTTCTCTAGTGAAACTGAAAATTTCATTTCACCTTTCAGGGAAAAAAAAAAAAAAAAAAAAAAAGACATTTATATCCTCCCTGCTGTAAGAGCTAATAATAGGTGCTTGCCTTCTACGAGCTGACAAACCCGATTTGCAAGTTGCAAGACAGCTCTTTCCACATGAGTTTCCCTAAATCATCTTCTTACCCCGAATACTAACTGCAGTGATTTTACCACTGTGGGGCAACAGAGGGGAAATGACATGATAGCTTTCCACTGAATGAGGGCATAGCTGAAGAAGAGTCAAAACATTTTTATAATACAAAAATTGAATAAAAGTAATTTTATTTTGCCAGTAACCAGGTAGTAGTTATGGTGTTTTTGCAGCTGTGGTTTGCAATATGCCTATCACAATCAGTTCTAATTACGTTATCTGTTCATTCCCTTTGGGAAACTTGTCTTATCCAAATATTAATCTTCATTTTACATATATAATGTTTCAGCATTCAAAATTATATTACCTTCCCACTCAATCCCTGTAAAGACACTATAGTCTGAGGGTGGAATTCATTACTGTCTTACTGCCATCTTACCTTCCATTTATGTAAGTTTTCAACTGAATTTACTTCTGTCAATGAGTCAGTAGAGATTCTAATATTTTCTTTTTATTTATAATAGACTGTACTGGACTAAAGATGGTTTCTTTTATAATGAGGTAAAGAAGGATAGTTTCATTTGGTACAGGATTAAAGAAAGGCATTAAATGAAACAGATTCACATCTCCCAAAGTGTCTGATTACCATTTTAAAAAATAAATAAATATTAAGTATTTGTCAGTGGCTAAATTGATAGCATCGAGATATCTGACTTGTTTTACTTAAATAAGTGTTTAACACTGAAGTGAATAAAGAAATGAGTTATATCAAATACCATACCAAATGTCAACAACACATAGATATGTATATCCAAACAATATATATGTGAGAAACTTTCTCTTCCTTTTAGACTGCAGTGCAATTTCTGAAAAAATCATCAAAGAAAAATAGAAGCATCCTACCTCCTCTGCCATTTTTATGTCACTTCTGCATACTCAAGAAGTTCAAACTATCCTGCATAATTGTTATTATTCTTTCACAATAGCTGCATAATACGTACTTCAGTTTTCTCCTAGGAATAATTTGCCCAGGTGTGAGACATGGCAACTAACATATAACTTCTCAGCAGCTGCTGTGTGACAAAGTAATTATGTCAAAATTGATTGTTTGCTCAAATCCCAATCTTCTGATTTGGATGCTTTATATAGAATTTAAATTGTTGATTCATAGCAGAAATTATCTCAGTCTCCCTCTTCAATAGATGAAAAAGGAAAAAAACAACAAAATCAAATAAATGGGAAAACCTCAAGCAGATAAAGTAACCATGATTTCCGGACCCCCAGATGTTTATGTAAGGGAATTTAAGGAGATACTGCAGAATAGTACTCTTCAAACCAACAGGTCAGAGTTGTGATGACATTCTTTGTTGTATATCCCCAAATGTATTTAAAAGGCTTTAGGAATAATGACATAATGAAAATACTTAGTTTAAAAATAGAATGCCAGAATGAGTTGGGTTCGTAGGGACCTTAAAGACCATATACTTCTAACCTCTGCCATAGATAGCAGCATCTCTCACTAAATAAGGTTTTCCAAGGCCAAGGTCATGTTCAAGACCAGGTTGGATGAGGCCATGGGCAACCTGACGAGTGGGTGGTAAACCTGCTCATGGCAGGGGCATTGTTTTTGGCAGATGAAGAATTGAACTACAGATGAGAGCAGTGACTATTTCAAGGTAAAAAAATGAGAACAAAAACTTTCCATTAAAAAGTGTCAGTTTAGTATTTATAGTCTAGATAACGTCCGTCCTCTCTTTCCCAGTTTGTTGAATTTTCAGCTTCATTTAATTTCTCAATAGTGAGATAGACACAATGAAAACTTGTATTCAAACAGAGCAGCACTTGGAAATTCATTCCTGTACGTAACATTCTGGGAATGCTTGTATTTTTCTATGAGACACAGAACATTCCTGGAGTTGCTAGGCAAAACGGATAGAATTTGTAGGTGTCTATGTATGCACCCATATACCTACACCAGTTTATATATATGCAACGTATCTATTGCAGATTTATTATATGTTATATGTTATAAGATAATAAGATATATGTGTATGTATAGATCACCTGCAGAGAATATATGAAACTATACTACATATTTTCATACATGTATAAGTTGGTAATTGGATGAGAACAAGCATAATTTGTTTGCTGTCTCATTTTTTCATAGCGTATTCTGAAAATGGCAAATAACCTTGTGCAATTTACCATATATTGGACAGCCTGTGATACTATATGTATTTCAGCTTGACAGTCTGGCATACCGGTAGTAGAAATCGTTACCAGCATCAACTGAAACAGTAATGAGTGTAGCTCTGTTCAGTGTATCTATGTAAAACAATGCCACTCTTTCAGTTTAGTTCAGAATTTTCTAGTCCCCCAAAAGCTTGCATGAATACAAATAACATGGGCTATCCCCCAAGGCTAAAAATCTGGAGATATTTTTTAATCTTTGAACAAATGAAAAGAGTCTAATTAAATCAAAATTTCACATTCTTGCCCCACTGCCCAACAGTATGCCCACACTGTTGCCCACTGCAATCAGTTGCTTATAGGAACTAGGAAGTAAAGACAGTTTGATTAGTTTTGCTTTTGCTATTTTCAAAATTAATCTCAGTAGAACACAAAACACATATTGCAGTGCCACGTGAAATGCACCAAAGCTAATAAAACTCCCAAATAGGGCTCATATTTGCTATTCATTTTATGAAATAACGGGGCATATGCTCACATTTTCTTTGAACAGAAGTGTTTTTTTTTTTTAATACCCTTTGTTAGACACATTGTAACATTCACCAACTATCAAGGCAAGGCTATTACTGAACTGCTTTATGCTCCATGTACCTCAAAAAGGTAGTATGTTACTTTTCTGTCTATTCTTTTTCTCCTTTCTGTTGCTCTAATCCAATTGAGAGGTCTCTGGAGTGTTTCACTGTTCAGTTCTTCTGCTTCAAAATCTAACTACGTTTTAGAAAGAAAAGTGTTCACATGTAATACTTCCTAATCCATTTTGCTAGTCTTACCCTCAAAACATATGCTGACTACCTGAGATCTCAGACTCACAGCCATTTGAAATATTTGCCTAAGATCTATCCATTTTATTTGTCTTTTAGTTGATTATTTTCATGATTGAGTAATGCTTCATGAAGCACTTGATGGCACATATAAAAAAAATTGAGGAAAGGCTGTATTCATGTATGAAGATCACTTATAACAGAAAAGGGTCCCTTGAAACAGACCAAGATAATCTCACAGAATTTCCACATAATATGGCTGCATGCACTTTTCCATATTACTGGTGGATTACTAATGGAATTCAGTATCCTTCCCTCTCATTCAGAAAACAGTATTATGGAGTCTTTGTATGTTGTTGTTAAATTGTTGTAGGATTTACTGAAAATTGTCATATCACCATTAACATTCCAACATTCCACACAGCAGAATATTCTGAAAATTCTCAGGATAACATGCGAGACATGCTGATAATTATTAATAACGTTATAGATGCAACTTAATTTCAAAGATATTCTGTTCTGTAAGTAAATTCAGAAAATTCCCTACTTGAGGACAAGAGATTTCTGAAAGGATCTGCAATTATTTTGGCAAATTGTGATGCTCTGAGTTGAGAACCATGATGAAATCAGAGAAAACAATAATGCATTATTGAAATGGCAGTCATCCTTTAATAACTGTACATCCTAAATAATTAAATCAGTTACAGTTAATTATTAACATTAATTAGTTTTGTGTATATTGGGAAATAAAAGTTCTGGTATATCAGGCTAGCACATTTCTCCTTAAAAGATTTGGATAGCTCAGGGGTTTTTTTTAAATTTGTTTTGATTTTTACTTCTTTGATCAGATCAGGCAACGAGTGAATTATGTAACTTGTTCCAAAAGCTACTAAACCTTTTATGCTACCCCAATGTATATTCTACTTAAGCAACATTCTGAACAGAAGTCTAGCTTTACAAGTCATTTGGGGTTTCATTATAACTGTTTTTCATATCCCTCCCGCTATGTTCATTTCTCTAAGAAATACTTACAGAGTAGTAAAAGAAAAATAAAAAAAAAGAAAATGTCTGAAAATTACCAGCATTATTTTTCTATTGCATCCCCTTCCTTGTCTCTCTGTCAAAAGAAAACAAAAAAGAAAAAAAAAGAAAACACCAAAAAGCCCAGAATCACCCCGAAAAAATCAATAAAAAAACCTAATTGAGAATTGTGAACATAATGAAGTTCAACAAAGCGAAGTGCAAGGTTTTGTGCTTGAATCAAGTTAATCCCAGGTATGTACACAAACTGGGAGAAGAAATCCTTGAGAGTAAGCTGAGAAGGACTGAGAGGTCCTGGGTGATGAACAACTGAACATGAGACATCAGTATTCACTTGCAGCCCAGAAAGCCAACCATATCATAGAATCATTGAATCACAGAGTCATAGAATGACTTGGGTTAGAAAGGATTTCAAGGAACGTGAAGTTCCAACCCCCCAGTGCAGGGCTGCCAACCTTCATATTCAATACTAGGCCAGGCTGCCCGGGGTCCCATCCAACCTGGCCTTGAACACCTCCAGGGATGGGGCATCCACAACCTCTCTGGGCAGCCTGTTCCAGCACCTCACCACTCTCTTGGTGAAGAACATCTCCCTGATATCCAACATAAATCTTCCCTCCCTCAACTTAAAACCATTTCCCCTTCTGCCATTATCTAGCCTTGTAAAGAGTTGTCTCCCCTCCTGTTTGTAGGTTGCAATGAGGTGACCCCTCAGCCTTCTCTTCTCCAGGCTGAACAAGCCCAGATCCCTCAGCCTGTCTTCATATGGGATCTTCTTTGTAGCCCTCCTCTGGACCCTCTCCAATAGCACCCTGTCTTGTATCCTGGTTTTCATCAAGGGTGCTCAGCAGAGACAAGGAAGTGATTATCCTCCTCTTCTCTGCCCTCTGCCCCTACTGTGTCCAAGTCTGGGACCACCAGTACGGGAAGGATGGAGAGGGCTTTTGGAGAGGGTCTAGAGAGGTGCCACAAAGATTATCCAAGGGCTGGAGCACCTATTTGAAGACAGGCTGAGGGAGCTGGGTTGTTCAGCCTGGAAAAGAGAAGACTCCAGGGAGACCTCATTGCAGCATTCCAGAATTTAAAGGGTTTATAAACACAAGGGAAATCAACTTTTTACATGGGTAGATGGTGATAGGACAAGGAGGAGTGGTTTTAGGCTAAAGGAAGGGAGATTTAGATTAGATTGGATGTCAGGGGGAGGTACTGGAACAGGCTGCCCAGAGAGGTTGTGGATGCCCCATAAGTGAGATATTTAAAGTCAGACTGCATGGGGCCCTAGACAATCCAATCTAGTACTTGATCTAGTAGATGGCAATGCTGACAGTGGCAGGGGAGTTACAACTTGATGATATTTGATGTCCCTTCCATCTCAAGCCGTTCTATGATTTAAAAACATTAGATGAAAGACAACAATGCAGGAGATAAGCTTTGAAAACAACCACAGAATTCCATTGTAAAGGAATAACTTCAGGAGAGTGACGGGTTCAGAAAGGTTGAAGTTGGAGGGAAATAAAAAAAAATCTAAGGACAGAGTATAGGAAAGCAGTATTTTTAAATTATAAATTTGCAGAACCAGACCTGCTAAAGCTATAAACTATTTTTTTTTTGGTTTCACAGCAATGTAGTTGCTAAAAAAACAAGTCTTACTATGCACAGCAAAGGGGGAAAAAGTTTAACCATGTCTTTTAAAGCATTTCTGTAAGATCAGCAACAACAGTCAGCATATTAACGGGTAATAGAATTTTAAATAGAAGGCAAATACCAATATATCTGATTAGTATGAGAGAATGGCAGAGCACAGCTTCCCGGTTATTCCTTTCTGAAAAGTAAGGCTAGGCTAAATATGAGACAAATATAGCGACCTAATTTGCATGTTTGTTGGTGATTGTCTCCTCAGAAATGTCATTTTCTCAAGTTCAACCATACTCAAAGTCAGTTCCATTTTTCTTTGTTTGCTTTACAAGTTGCTGAAATTTGATAGGAAAATGCTAACAAAATCAGAGTCTTCACAATGCAGTAGTACAGTGCAGGTTGAAAGGATGATATCCAGCTTTTTCTAGAGAAGGAAAAGGACATTCTGCAGTAGCTCTGTCCAAGTAGGAAAAGAAAAAGGATTCACAATCTGTCTGAAAAAATAAATTGTATTTTGTACACTTAGTTCATTTAGGTTGTTAAAAAAAAACTTTAAAATTTAGGAACAAGCTGGAAATAAGATTGGAATAATGCCTGTTGAAGTGTTACCTAGTATGCAGTGACCATGAAATATTTCCTAGAATACATTAGTATTTCCAAGAATACATTAATGAAAATAAAGTCTATAGAAAAAAAATCTACAGAGAGACACGAAGGGCTAATACTGTAATTCTCAGTGCATAGAGAATGTTAAGAAGATGAGTCCAAAATATTTATCTTTTTTTAGTCTTTTAATTTCTCTTTAACACGTTGGTCTTCTCCTTGTTACCTCACTTACAAGGGGCTGTATGTAAATTGGTAATTCAGGTAGTAGGTAATTCAGTTAAGTAAGTCTCTGCAAGTGGATATCTCGGCATTTTAATCCCACAGCAGAATGAAGTCTTTTCATTCAGCAGATTCACCCATGCTTTTTTGTATACATATTTTTTTGTGAAGCAAGGATGCTTCAGTGCAGTCTTGTCCACATTTCTGGTCTTCATGATGAAAAAACTGGTATCCTGGGACCCACAATGAGATATGCTAAAAACTGGGGGGTGTGGGGCAGTGGCAAAAGGCCCCTGCTTGGCAATGGCATGCTCTCACAGGGATTCCCCTGTCTGCCCTGCTGCCCCTGTGGAACAGGTACAGTGCTTTGCAGGGTCAACTGGACAATGGTGGTGATGATGGTTCTCCCCACTTGGTGGTGTTACCAAAGTCTAACCAGACCTCACTTAGCATCAAAACCATGCTGGCAAAGAAAAAATGATGGGTCATTGCAACTGGTGACTCTCTGCTGAAGGGAGCAGAAGGGCCAATAGACCAGACCCTCTACACTGGGAGGTCTGTTGCCTCCCGGGAGCTCAGGTTAAAGACGTAAGGAAGAAATTTCCTTCCCTAGTTTGGCCCTCAGATTACTGTCCCCCTATTGTTGTTTGGGGTATGCAGAGATTATATGGGAAAAACTTCCCTAAAGACTTAGAAAAAGGTCTTCAGTGCCTTGGGGCAACAGTAATGAACACAAGTTGTGTTCTCCTCTATCTCTCCAGTTATAAGGAATGATGAAGGACTAAATGTGATGGGTCAACAGTTTAATACCTGGCTCCGAGCCTGGTGTGCCTAGCAGGTTTTTGGGTTTTTTGACCTCTGCTCTGTTTGCATAAGACCAAGCCTGCTGGCAACCAATAGGAGTAGCTTCTCCCACTGGTGGAAAGGGATCTTAAGACAGGAGATGGTAATGTTCATTGATAGAGCTTTAAACTAGGTACAAAGGGGTGTAGGACTGTAACTGGGGTCATCAGTATGGAGCTTGTACGTAACGTGCCAGTGCTTGCAGGAGGGGGATGCTCTAGTAAGATCCCACAGTCTTGTGTCTTGGTAAAGGAGGAGGATGACTCACACTTTTGTAGGGAGAACATAAGGGCTGATGTGATGGTGGTGGCTATGGAAACACCTGAGTATGGCCATGAGAGTATTAGGACTACTGCCACTCAAAAGGAGACCCAGCTCAGGTGCTTTTACACTAATGCACATAGCATGGGTAATAAACAGGAGGAACTGGAGGCCACTGTGCAGTCAGAAAGCTATGATGTAGTCACCATCACAGAAACATGGTAGAATGACTCGCACAACTAGAGTGCTGTGATGGATCACTACTGACTTTTCAAAAGAGATAGGCAAGGCAGGAAGGGTGGTGGTGTAGCCCTCTATATTAAGAAAGACTGTGAATGTATGGAAATTAATGATGGTGCCACCCAACCATGATGAAGAGGTGGAAAAAACATTTTATAGACAGTTGAGTGAGATCTCAAGGTCTCTCCCCCTTGCTCTCGTGGGGGACTTCAACTTTCCAGGCATCTGCTGGATTTATAATACAGCAGATAGGGAACAGTCCCAGCGGTTTCTAGAATGTGTGGGAGATAACTTCCTGACACAGCTGGTGAAGAAGCCAACAAGGGGAAGAAAATCCTGGACATGCTGTTGGTTAACAGAGAAGGTCTTGTGGGGGATGAAAAGGTTGGAGGCCGTCTGCGGCATAGTGATCCTGAGATGCTAGGTTTCTCGATCCCTGTTGAACCGTGGAGGGGAGTCAGCAGAACTGCCACCTTGGGCTACTGGAGGGCAGATTTTAACCTCTTTAAGACCATGGTTGAGAGGGTCCCTTGGGAAGTAGTTTTGGAGAAAATGGGAACCCAGTAAGGCTGGGAATACTTTAAGGAAATAATTTTAAGGTGCAGTAGCTAACCATCCCTAACTCGTGGGAGACGAGCCAACGGGCAAGGAGGCCAGACTGGCTGAACAAAGACCTTTGGCTGGAACTCAAGAGGAAAAGGAAATTTTATGGTCTCTGGAAGAGTGGGCAAGCTACTTATGATTACAGGTACAGAGTGAAGCTGTGCAAGGAGAAAATTAGAAAAGCCAAAGACCAGCTAGAACTGAACTTGGCCACTAAGGTAAAGAACAAAAACAAATATTTCTTTAAATACATTAACAGCAAGAGGAGGGCTAGGGAGAATCTCCATCCATTCTTGGAGGGCAATTTGGTGACCAAGGATCAGCATAAGGCTGATGTACTTAATGCCTTCTTTGCTTCAGTCTTTAATAGCAAGGCTTTTTACTCCTTGGGAACACAGCCCCTTCACTGGTAGATAGGGATGGGGAGCAGAATAGGCCCTGCATAATCCATGATGAGATAGTTTTGGACCTGTTCCAAAAGCTGGATGTCAATGGGGCTTGTAAGTGCTGAAGGAGTTGGCAGATGTAGTTGCCAAGCCACTCTCCACTATTCTTTGGCAGTTCTGGCTAACCAGGGATGTCCCAGCTGACTGGAGATTGACACATGTGACACCCATCTTCAAAAAGGGCCGGAAAGATGATCCTGGTAGCCACAGACCTATCAGTTTTACCTTGGGGCCTGGGAAGGTTATGGAACGGTTAATCTTGGGAACCATCGTGGACCAGAGGATCAGGCCCAGTCAGCATGGGTTTACAAATGGTAGATCCTGTTTGACATACCTGATTTCATTCTATGAAAGGTGACCCACTTAGTGGATGAAAGTAAGGCTGTCGATGTGGTTTGCCTGGACTTCAGTAATGCCTTTGACACTGTTCCTCACAGCATCCTTGTGGAGAAGCTGGCTGCCCACAGTTTGGGTGGGCATACACTCCACTGGGTGAAACACTGGCTGGATGGCAGGGCCCAAAGAGTTGTGATTGAAGGAGTTAAATCCAGTTGGCAATTGGTCATGAGTGGTGTCCCTCGGGCCACTTCTACTGAACAACTTTATTAATGATCTTGACAAGGTGATTGAGTGAACCCTCAGTATGTGGTTTGCAGATTAAACCAAGTTGGAAAGAAAGTCTACCTGAGGGGCCAAAGGCACTACAGAGGGACTTGGATAGATTGGATAGATGGGCCAAGCTTAACTGTCTGAGATTCAATTCGGCCAAGTGTCAGGTCCTTCATTTTGGCCACAACAACCCCAGGCAACCCTACAGGCTTGGGAAGGAGTGGCTGGAAAGCTGCCTGATGGAAAGGGACCTTGGTGTACTGATGGACAGTTGGCTGAATATGAGCAGCAATGTGCCCAGGTGGCCAAGAAGGCCAATGGCATCCTGGCTCATATCAGGAATGGTATGGTAAGCAGAACTAGGGAAGTCATCCTATCCCTGTACTTGCACTGGTGAGGCCTCACCTTGAGTACTCTGTTCAGTTCTGAGCACCTCAGTACAGAAAGGACATCGAGGTGCTAGAGCAGGTCCAAAGAAGGACAGCAAGGCTTGTGAAGGGCTTAGAGAATACGTCATATGAGGAGCAATTGAAGGAACTGGGGCTGTTTAGTCTGGGGAAAAGGAGGCTGAGAGGAGACCTCATTGCTCTCTTCCAATATCTGAAAGGTGCTTACAGTGAGAGCAGGGTTGGTCTCTTCTCACTGGTGAAAGGTGACAGGTGAGGAGAAATGGCCTTAAGTTGTACCAGGGTAAGTTTAGGTTGGATGTCAGGAAAAACTTCTTTACTGGTCGTTAGGCACTGGAATGGGCTCCCCAGAGAGGTGGTTGAGTCACCATCCCTGGATGTGTTTAAAAACTGTTTGGATGTGCTGCTCAGGGATGTGATTTAGCGGTGGGTTGTTAGAGTTAGGGTAGTATGGTTAGGTTGCGGTTGAATTCCATGATCTTTAAGGTCTTTTCCAACCCAAATAATTCTAAGATTCTATGATAAGGTGAGCACTGTTAGCATATACTTGTCAGAATCAGACATGTTATTAAGATTAGGTAACAAATTTGTAAACAAAGTCCTCAGATATATATAAGCCCTTAGGGGAAGATGGGCGAAAAGGTACTTAGCTCATCCACCAGATAGCTTTTTTCTGCTTCTACCCTCATTCATTCCTGAGCAGGCTACCAGCTCTGTGCATACATCTGTCCTTTTGGTTCTTTGTGAATCCATTCAATTCTACTGCAGCACAATGAAGTACTGCATGGACTTGTCAGTCTCTGTATGACTCCGAAACTGCTTTGTGATCAGAATACTAAAACGTCTGTTACCTTTTGGAGAGTGTCACATTTGACAAGCAGCTTGTGATAAGATTCCAGATGAAAGGTAAATATCTTCTAGGTAATTTACACTAAAAAACATTTCCAAATATTAATGCTAAAGCAAGTTTTGGTAACGGTAGCCATTTCAATTCTCCTAATTGATCTTTATAAATACTTTATCAAATTTTTAAACAACTCAGAGATTATTTAAAATTTTTGGATTACAATCATAACTGCAAGATATCTGCTTGCATATACTGGATTTTTATTAAACCAGGTATTAATGCATTTTCACACAATGAAATGATCTTTGCACAATATTTCTTTTTTAAAAAAGTCAATTATTTGATTAGTCTCCAAATTATTTCTTTTTCTAAGTTCACACTGTTGGCTACATACTTCTTTCATAGTTGAGTGCTTCATTCAAGGACATGATAGTGCACTACTCAACAATACTTATTCCATTATTTTTTTCATTAAATGCTAATTTAGGATATGCAGTGGGAATGAGTACATCTTTCAGCCTTTAACAGTTTCTTCTCAGCTACTTTATTTCGTTTTTCACTGTTCATTTCAGTATGATGACTGCAAAATTATTTTCAAGCTATATTCCCTCGGAGGAGATTTTTCAAGGTACAGAAGTTCAGACACCTCTCTTGAATACGTGTGCTACTTACTGTCCTAAAGACTCTCATATTCATCTTGAGGCATGTCCATTTAAGGTCTCACTCCCCAGCAAAGTGACTTTTTTCTGTAACTTCTGTTGTCAATAAAAATGGGAAGAAATGCTTTCCCCTAATAAAAAATCATCCTGAGACCAGCTGTTGGTTCTCAGAGGCAGTGAAATTGTTTGTAAGTTCTTTGAAATGCCAGGCAAAATATCATTAGGAATATCAATAATCATAAATAGGAAGAAGTTGACACATTCAGTTGGTGATAAATTCTCTAGCCCTTAAATAAGCCAGGGTCCACACCTGGATCCACCTCTTCCAGTTACATGGGAAGCACGGGTGAATTGCTTGTACCTTTGCTTCCTGGGCCAGCCACCCCATTCACCAGGTTCTCTACCATCAGGCCATGATACAGCAGCTCCCTTATATCAATGCCTTTGCCAAGTAGCAAAGACCAAGTATTTGTTTTAAGGTCAGGTAGTACTCCTAAGGTATGTCTGTCCCTGCCTTTCCCCGTGGAGCTACCAACTCTATCCAGGCCTTAGCAACCCACACCATCCCCAGGGCTGTCTTTCTCTGCTCCAGTGAGGCCACAGCAAGGCTGGGTATCTCCCCACTGTTCTGCATTGCCCCTTCCTGTGTCCTCCTTTCCCCCTCAGCCCTTTTCCCCAAGGAGATGCCTGGGCTGTGGGGCTGCATCTATGGCCCTGGCCTCTTGTGGAAGGGGTGGTAGGACAGGCACTTGCTGCTGGATCCTGTCCTAGGTATCCTCACTGCCCCCGTGCTCTAGATGCCCTCCTGCTCCCTAGCAACTACTACTTTCTCTGGTGATTTCACCCTTTTTATATTTTGAATGTAACTCCTTTGAGTGTCTCCTTTTATCTTATTTGAACCAAACATACTACAGTAATAAGCAAAGCTGGCAATATGGCAGCATCATTGCTGCCTTAGCCTGCTTATTGTGCACATTTATAATTTATACCTACGTGTCTTGCTGTTGGATGAGCTCTCCATTTCATTTAGCACTTTTTCTTTGAGAAATAAGAAGTGTGTGCTCTGTATTTGTGTGTGCTAGGCAGGAGTTCTTTTATCCTGTTTACATATTTTCCCTAGTCAGGGAGCTCATTTGCCTCACTGCTGAAGACCACTGTGCTAACTGCTGCTTTGCACTCCACCCATTGAATAACTGATATAAAAATAGTAATGAAAATATTTACTACCCAGGGATTGATCCTGAAGGATGAAGTTCTCTGCAAATTATAGGCTTTGTGCTGCTGGGCTTTCCCATAACTCCTTAAGTTTTATGGTTGCTTGATACAATCCCATAAAAAAGCTTTATATTTATTTATACATTTGGTTTGCTTTAAACTGGCTCTTCATACAACTGCAAATAGATTGGAATTCTATTCCTTGCTAAATTAGAAAATCTGCATCTATTTTAAAAAATTTATTAATAAATTAATGTGTGGCAAGTCAACTGGGGAAAATATGGATTTTGCTTGCAATCAAGACATTTAATATGGAGTTGAGTTTAAAAGTTATTTTAGCCCTTAAATACAAAATACATGGTGTCTTCAAAGTATTAATTAAAAGCAGCTGAAGAAATATATAAAGCCACAAAGTCCTATCAAAAAAGAGTTTTATACTAACTGAACATGAACAGCCTATTTTGTTTTCTGCTTAAAAAGGCTCTTATGTCTGAACAACCAGATCAAAAGCCAACTGAGAGAGTGCCAGTTCAACAGCTTTAGAGGCTTCTGCCATCTGTGGATGAAAGGCTGTCAGGTTTTTTAATCACAGCATAAAGACTGGGAATGCAATCTATATCCTAATGGCAGCTAAGTGGAAAGACTTGTGGTTTCCTCCTACAAGAGCAAAGGAGGATTATGGCTCTGAATAACAGACCAGAAAGTATTTTATTATGTGGTCATAAGTATCACTTTCAGTAAGGAACAGAGTGATAATTTAATAGTTTAAATTATCACTTTGCGTAATCACATACACCAATGAGCTCTGAACTTTAATTGAAACAATCTCAAATTACACAGTTCTTTACCATAAACTTATTTGTGTATATACACACATTAACAAAATATAAATGTTTATATTGCGTTCATATCATGACAGTAAGGAAACCTTGTTCTTGTTTATGCTAATGGAGCCAGAGTTCTACCCGGTTCTTGGGAAAAAAAAAAAAAGAAATTAAGAAAATAAAGAACAGATCCTTGCATTGAGAACTTCTTAAAAGAGTACGAAATTAATGAAATCTAAGGAACAATAAACAATAATCCATCACTGAAAAACCTAGAATATCATCTAGAAAAGTACAAAAGGATCTTAAAAAAATTTTACATGTTGAAGAATCTATCTCAATAATTAATATACTTGGGTTTTGAGGATAAGATAAAAATCAAAACCAAGACATTTTTACAAGAATTGCTATATTTTTTTCTATTTTCTATTTTATTTTATTTTATTTTTATATTTGTAAATATAAATATTCATATACAGCATCTTCAGCTTTTCATCTGTTGAGGACTGCAATGTTAGTACTTTTTTGTTTCCATGTTTGGATTTCTTTTAGGTATGTTTTTCTTTTGTTAAAATTACTTTTTTTAAAAAATACATAGCAGCGTTTTTTAATGAGTTCTTAGATTTGTGCATAATTATTATTCCCTTTGTAGTAGTTGATTGCTAGCTTTCCAGTTCATCATCCAGACATGGATACATTACTGGAGATCAGAGTTATGCAAGGATATGGATAATAAAAATACGATGTTCTCAGGTTTTCATACTTTTTACAAAGTCGAAATACTTTTCCAAGCTTTTGCAGCTAGATGCAGTGAAAATGCACTACCTTGACTTTCTGCTGCATTTGTTATAAACAGAGCTCTTATCCCGCAGTGGAAGAATTTAGGACATGAATGTGTGTCTCAAGTCTCTTTGTCAGCTGAATATTTAGAAAACAAAGCTTTCGTAACTCCTCTTCAGTTCCTTATCAGTGCTCTCAGCTAACATCCATAAACAACCCACTTGTTTATCTTTTATTGTCTTTCATTCTGTAATATTGCACTATGATAAACAAACAAATAAATGGACTCAGATAAATTTGAATTTTGAGAGAGAGAGGGTTGCCATATGGCCTCTTACCTGTTTTGAAACTAAGTTTTTAGCCACAGGTGAAAACGTAAATATCTTTTGATTACAAGATTTTCTCCTTCTGTGAGATCACTACACCTACTTGGCTCATTGCTGTTATGATAGAGTGCAACAATGGGAATAGTAGATCATGCTCAAAAGGTTCTTGAAGGGATGTCTGGTGAAGAGTTTTACTGATATCTCCATCTCTGTTTAAGTCCTCAGAGGTTGAACCTTTGCACCACTTCAGACTTCCTCTTACAAGCTGTAGAAAGAATTCTTTTCTGTTTCCATAAAATCGTAAATGCTGTAAGAGCTTTAAATCATATAGTTGCAAGCTCTGAGAAAAGTATCTCACAGTGGTAAGTGACATAATTTATCTCATGAGTTGATCTGTGTGAGTAGACAACTCAGGAGACTGCTGACTACACAAAGAAGGAGGTGTTCTTGACTGCTGCCTCCTTGTCAGTTAGTGGAGTCATCCAGTTTGATCTTGGTACTTTCCTGACCCTTTTCAGAGACACCAAGGACCTTTGTTATTCCTTCATCTGAAGCACGTTTCTGAGTTCCCAGTTTTTGCTTCAGTACTATTGTTAGTGACTTCAGCTTTTCTTTTACTTTTCTGGACTGTCTGCTCATTAGTACTGCCCATTAATTTATCCTGGTATTACTTCTGATTGCAATCTCAAACATTTCATTTTCATTCCATCCCACAATTTTCAAGAATTTTCAAGTGCTGAAGTCATGCTATGCCTGTTAACGCATCTGTCACTTCTTTCTCCTCAATCCTGTTTTGCTGACAAAGACCTGCTAGATAAGAGAGGCTATCAGGAGGCAATCCTAGATTCTGTCTTAGATAAGCTGCAGTCACAAGGTTGCAAGAGAGTTGTTCCTGAGTTGTTACTGAGTTGTCTCATATTTTTGACAGTGATAGTGTCTATGACCAAAAGTATTGTGTATTCAGTCTTACTGTTCCCCTAAACTTTCCTGAAATAATTTTATGGATAGTCAGTTCTGCCCCTACCTGTATTCACCCTGTCTACTCTGAGAATATGTTTCAGAAAATAGATTTCCAGACTTTTCCAAAAGGTTTCCAGAATTGCTATGAAGTTTGTGAATTCTCACAGTGGGCTTCTAAATACATTTGTATTATTTAATCAAGCTCCCTTGAGTAGCTGGAAAGAAAATCCTAACCAACTTTTCAATAACATTGCTTGTCCAAGACTTATCACCAGACAGATTTAAATTTTAAATTAGAACATGGAAATAAATTGACCATAGAAATGCCAAAGTTATAATATATCCTCTTTTTCATTTTTCCTCTTTTTCAGCAGCAGTCAGATCTCTGCATAATCACTGAATGGTTAGAATTTCAAGAGACATTTAATGTTTTTTATCAGGTCCTCTGAGAATAAATATCTATCTCTTTAAATTTAATGTGATCACACTTGTTAGCTAAAAGAGTATTGGTGATCACAAACATGATATTTAGAATATGGATGAGACATTTATTCTTAGACTATGTTCAGTTTTCATACAGTTTTAAGAAAGGCAATTAACTAGCAAGAACTTACTAAAATTTCTCTTTAAAAAATGTAGGGTTTTTTTATTTATTTATTTATTTATTTTTTTCAGTTGTCCAGTGGTTTACATGCACAACAACGAATGCACATGCTTATGCATTTATTAGTTGAACAGGATTTTTCATAACTACTGAAAAAAATCTTAACTTTTTTTAATGATTTCTAGAGCTTTTCTGAGTCTCAACTTTTCATTTCATACCCTATGGAGAGGAAATGAAATCATAAATTTTGTTCTATCATAAATAAATACATGCATCTCTCATAAGTATTACCACTGACTCAGTTAAGATACAAACTTATCCTAGTTGTTTTCAGGACATATATTTATAATGCCACAAATTTTCAAATATATTTTGTCAATACCAACTATATTCTTCTAGTTAGAGTTCACTAAGATTTCTATAATGCCCAAAGTCCCTTAACCAGTAAGCATGCAAAAGTATAGCTAAAACCTTAGGTGTGGAAGTGGAAAATGTTTACAATTACTATATACAGAATTTATAAACTGCCTGTACTGTAAATATTATTCCTAGAAATATGTTGCATATATTGTATTCACACTACAGTTCACTTCTGCCTTAATCTGGCATTAAAACCCACCACAGTTTTGGTAGGAAGGAACAGAAAATATGCATGAACATTTGCCCATGTGAGACATATGGGTAGCCTTGACATTGAAATGTGCCTTGAGGAACAAACACTAACATCAAGAAGACCCTTCTTTAAGATAACTGCAACTTTCACACCATCTTTCATGGAATATCGGAAAATTATAGGCTTATGAAGGCTGCTAGGCTGTGTAGGGATGGGGTCAGGTAAACCAAGGCCCAGCTTGAACTAAGCTTGGCAGGGGATGCCAAGGACAAGAAAGTCTTCTACAGTCCCCTCAACTAGAAAAGGAAAGTCTAAGAGGGCAAACTCCTCCCTAGTGAGTGACACAGGCAAGCTGGTAACAATAGAAAAGGAAAAGGCTAAAGTACTCCACAAGATTTTTCCCTCGATCTTCTCAGAAAAATGCTCTTTGCAAAGACCTCAAATATTTGGTTTGGTAGGGAGGGGACTGGGGAAGGAACATCCCTCCCACTGCAAGTGCTGATGAAGTTTGTGACCAACCAAGAAATCTCATATTCACTAGTTTACGGGTCCTGATGAGATGTATCCCAGAGACCTGAAGGAAATTAGCTGACGTGGTTGCTAAGCCACTCTCAATAATATTTGAAAAGTTGTGGAAATCAGGTTAAGTCCCTGGTGACTAGAAAAAAAGGCAACATCACAACCGTTTTAAAGAAGAGTAAAAAGGATGACCCCGGGAACTACTGGCTATTGACCTCACCTCTGTTCTGGGAAAGATCATGGAGCATATCATCTTGGAATCTATTCTAAGGCACATGGAAGACAGGGAGGTAATACAGGAGAACCAGTGTGGCTTTGCCAAGGGCAAATCCTGATTGACATACCCAGTGGCATTTTACGATGGTGTCACTGCATCAACGGACAAGGGAAGAGTCACTGATGTCATCTATCTTGACTTCAGTAAGGCATTTGACAGGATACCCCACAACATCCTTCTCTTCAGATAGGAAAGATATGGATTTGATGGGTAGACTGTTGAGTGACTGCAGGATTGAATCCACAGAGTGGTGGTCAATGCCTGAATGGACCTGAATGGACAACAGTGACGAGTGGTGACCCACAGGGGTCAGGGCTGGGACCAATAGGCTTTAATATCTTCATCAATGACATTGACAGTGGGGTCAATGTGGGAGTGGACCTTCAGCAGGTTTGCTGATGACACCAAGCTGTGCGATGTGGTCAGCATACTAGAGGGATGGGATGCCATCCAGACGTCTTGACAGGCCTGAGCAGTGGGCCTGGGAGAACCTGATGAGGTTCAACAAATCCAAATGCAAAATCCTGCATTTGTGTGAACTGCGGTGATAGAACAAGGGGAAATGGCTTCGAGCTTAAAGAGGGTAGATTTGGGTTAGATATAAGGAAAAAGTCTTTTGCAGTGAGGGTGCTGAAGCACTGGAACAGGTTGCCAAGTGGTGTTGGAAGGCCTGTCCCTGGAGGGGACATTTTGTGTTGTTTTTAAATCATGTCTTTAAAAACCTCAGAATGTCACTGAATATTTGGTCTTCTCTCTACTTTATTGGCCTGATCCAGTATGAAACCACTTTTCTTTGAATATGGTTTTTTTTATAGCATGTACTCAGAGCTTTTTTTTTCTGCCATACTTGTTGATTCCCAATATCTCAATACACAAATATGTTTACGTGAATAACATATGGGTGCTGAACTGTATTCTCTGGAATCTATTTCTCTCTAATCTTTTCCTCAGTATGAGTTATACCTTATGACAATGGCTGCAATTCTTTTTCTTTCTTGCTTTTAACCATCCCTCTGCCAAAGCTCTGTACTGTGTACTTCTGTTGAAGTGTACACATAAAATTCATGTGCTTCAAATAGTATTAGTAATAAAAATACTGATAATCCATCTCAAGAGATGAACTAAGAAGTGCCTATACCAAAATAGCTTGGAAACAAGTTTTCTATATTATTTTGAATTTAAAACCCACAGAGTCAAGGAGTAGTTGAGGCTGAAATGCATCTCTGGAGGCTAATTCAAATCCCCTGCTTAGAACTGGATAATCTATGAAAAACTCCAAAGACTCTACAACCTCTCTGGAGAACCAATTGGAGTACTTGATTACCCTTACAGTTAAAAAGCCTTTCTCTGTCTTAAGAGGAAATTCCCTGCTTTTCAGTTTTTTCACACTTCACTCAGAAGACTGTCTTTGTCTTCTTCACTCCCTTCTATCAGATATTTATGTGTATATGATTCTACCAATAGTAGATTCAATAGTAAATTCAATAGTAGATTCAACCTCACAGTTTTTCACCTTGAGGCTAAATAGTTCAAGCTCTCTCAGCCTCGGTTTGCATGCCAGATGTTCCACAATCTTAATAATCTTCGCGACCCTTCACTGGACTTGCTTGAATTGAGTATGTCCACGTCTTTCCTGTGTAAATGGAAATAGAACTGGGTTGGCCACTGTGTATTTGTTTCACCAGTGCTTAGAGAGGTCAAGGATCATCTCCTTAAATTTCCTGGCAGTGTTTCTCTTAATGTAGGAACAGCCCAGGAAGATCTGTGCTAAAATATTGTCTCCTTAGACATGTTGAAGAACGAAAGCTTTGTTACAATATTCAAAAACATTCATTTTGCGGCACTTACATTTTTCTTTCATATATTCATTCAGGATAGAAGTACACGAATTTTTCCTATCTGATTGATATTTATTTTCATAGCAAGTTTTCTTCACAATCTTTGGAAATAATTCAGACTTTGGAACACAAAGTTATTATAGCACAAAAAGCATTTCAAAGTTATGATACGGATGTTCTTTGCAAGATTATAGACCATGTGGATAAGTCTTCTCCTTTTTCTAGAAAAAAAAATAACAAATATGATTTCTAATTAATAATCCATTTGTATTTGGATCAAAATCTGTCTGATTTAGAATACTCAAAATTACCTATGTTTCAATATGAAAATATTCATCTTGTTAAAGCTTTACATTATATTAGAAATGTGAGATCCCTTGTTAACCTTTATTATATCATTTGACTGCTGGAAAATGAATAGTTAATCATATCAGTCTGAAATTTTACAGTAACTTATTTATAAAACATTTTCCATTGGAATAAAATTGTCATCAACTATAGATTTGAAACACTTGTGATCACTTCATAATTAATATTGAAGAGCTGTTTTAACGTATTATTTTTTTACCTGTTTTACTCATCAGTAAATAGTTGGCCATTATTTGTTGTTAAACTTTGTTTTGAAGAGATTTATAATTTACACTCAGAATTTTCTCTGTGTGTGACTTCTCACAGAGGTGATATAAAGTGGTTAGGTAAAAAAATTTTGGAACATAAAAAAGGAGAAATGATTTATTTTGTGATATATTTTATTATTTTATTTTAATGATATATTTTTAATTTCTCTATCACCCCTACATGCACAAATATATACCAAGATATCAGTAGTGATGTATTAACTACTTGGGGATCTCTATCATTCAAATTGGGTCTCACTATTACTAGTTTTAACCTGGCAAAACTTTTATGATATCTATCATAGGGAACTGATCAGAAAAGAAAAAAGGTAGCTATTTTCTCCCAACTTTGGATACTCTTAATGCATTGCTTATCACTTGAAGCTAGTCAGCATTGCAGGATTGTCTGGGCCACACTGAATGAACAGAAATTGTTTTGGGATGCATATATATTTAATGTATATAATTAACAAAAGCTCTTTTAATATATTTTTCATTAATACATTAAAAAAAATAAAAAAAAAAGAAGGTAATGAAAACACAAAACTAGCAGGCTGAACATGAAAACTAAGAAGACTGATGGCCTGACAGTTAGAAATAACTTACAGTCTACCCTAGTGTTGTAGCATGTTTCTTCATTTAAAAATAAATAAATAAATGAAGTGCCATGCTCTTGACTCTCCTTGAGTATAACTAAGATATCTGTGTGCCACATATAAGCATCCTGACAGTGGCCAAATATTGCTGTGATACACGTAGATCATCATTTATGAAATGACCAACCTCAATAACTTGTGTTGGGCAAGTACCTACATCATCAACTCATGTATATTTTTGCTCTCAGTCCTACTGAAGTATTATGTGCAACCAAATTGTCTTGTCCTCCTTCCACTCCCAAATTAAAATATTTGGGCAGTGTGATTTTAGCCTCATGGTTTAAGAGAGGAATCATATTTCTGTCCTCTCAATCCTTTTAAAAAGAGCTATTAAGAGGAACTGTGCGTTGCTCTTAAGCATTGCCCTATTTGAGAAGAAAAAAATCACATGGGATGTTAAAGCACATTGTCCATGTTATACAAGCCAGCTGCAGTGTTTCATTGCCAGAGAAGAATGGGATTTAAATACTTTCAGATTTCCACCCTCAGAAAGTTTGCTGATCGCAGAATCACAGAATTGTAGGGGTTGGAAGGGACCTCCAGAGATCATCGAGTCCAACCCCCCTACCAAAGCAGGTTCCCTACACCAGGTCGCACAGGTAGGCATCCAGGCAGGTCTTGAACATCTCCAGAGAAGGAGACTCCACCACCTCCCTGGGCAGCCTGTTCCAGTGCTCCGTCACCTCACTGTAAAGAAGTTCTTGCGCATGTTTGTGTGGAACTTCCTATGCTGCAGTTTCCAGCCGTTTCCCCTTGTCCCGTCTCCACTCACCACTGAAAAGAGTCCGTCCTCACCATTCTGCCCCTCACACCTTAGATATTCATAGACCTGGATCAGGTCCCCTCTCAGTCTTCTTTTCTCAAGGCTGAACAGACCCAGTTCACTCAGCCTTTCCTCATAGCAGAGATGCTCCAGGCCCCTCACCATCTTTGTGGCCCTCCGCTGGACTCTTTCCAAGAGATCCCTGTCTTTTTTGTACTGGGGAGCCCAGAACTGGATGCAGTACTCCAGATGAGGCCTTACCAGGGCAGAGTAGAGGGGGAGGATCACCTCCTTCGACCTGCTGGACACGCTCTTTTTAATGCATCCCAGGATGCCATTGGCCCTCTTGGCCATAAGGGCACACTGCTGGCTCATGGCCAACCTGTCGTCCACCAGGAAACCCAGGTCCCTTTCCGCAGAGCTCCCCTCCAGCAGGTCATCCTCCAACCTGCACTGGTGCATGGAATTATTCCTCTCTAGATGCAAGACTCTACACTTGCTTTTGTTAAACCTCATCCAGTTTTTTTCTGCCCAGCTCTCCAGCCTATCCAGGTCTCGCTGAATGGAAGCATGGCCTTCAGGCATGTCAGCCAATCCTCCCAACTTCGTATCATCAGCAAACTTGCTGAGGGTGGCCACTATCCCCTCATCAAGGTCAAGATGATACAAAGCTGGGAGGAATGGCTGATGCACCAGAAGGATGTGCTGCCATTCAGTGAGACCTGGACAGGGTTAAGAGATGGGCAGAGAGGAACCAGATGAGATTCAACAAATGCAAGTGTAGAATCTTCCCTTCCTATGGAGGAATAATTGCATGCTCCAGTAAAGGTTGGGGGATGACCTACCAGAGAAGAGCTCTGCAAAGGGAGACCTGGGTGTCCTGGTGGACAACAGGTTAGCCATGAGCCAGCAGTGTGCCCTTGTGGCCAAGGCCAATGGGATTCTGAGGTGCTCTAAAAAGAACATCGCTAGCAGGTCAAGGGAGGTGATCCTCCCCCTCTACTTTGCCCTGGTGAGGCCTCACCTGGAATATTGCGTCAATTTCTGGGCTCCCCAGTACAAAAAAAAAAAAAGACAGCGATCTCCAGGAGTCCAGCGGAGGGACACAAAGATAATAAAGGGCCTGGAGCACCTCTATGATGAAGAAAGGATGAGTGACCTGGTTTGGTTCAGCCTTGAGAAAAGAAGATTTAGAGGGGATCTGATCAATGTCTATAGATATCTACAGTGTTGGAAGCAAAGGGACAAGGCCAGACTCTTTGAACTGGTGTGTGATGAAGGGGAAATGGCCATAAAACGAAGACTAGGAATTTCCACACAAATGTGCATAAAAACTTCTTCACAGGAAGGGTGATGAAGCGCTGGAAGGGGCTGCAAGAGAGATTGAGGAGTCTCCTTCTCTGGAGAGGTTCAAGACCCACCTGGATGCCTACCTTTGCATCCTGGTTTAGGGAGCCTGCTTTGTAGGGGGGTTGGAATAGATGATCTCTAGAGGTCATTTCTAGCCTCTAAAATTCTTTGAGGTAGAGAAGTAACAAATCCTAGGTCCATGGAAGACTTGTTCTGTTGCTAGGAACGAAAGGAGAAGTCGAAATACTGTAAGCAGAAGTTGCAGTGCTGGGCTTGCAACCTTGACAGCAGGCTTTATGCTGGAACATGGAAAAAAACGAAAGGATTTCATGAACCCTGAAAAAACAACAACACAAAAGAACCTGAGCACAATGAGTGGAGGAAACATAGCTACTGAGTTCTGGTGACCATAAATTCTGCTAAAAACCAGTAAGCAACCAACATAAGTAAATTAAATTGAAGCAAATGGGTACACACTACAGATGGGGCAATTTGTGCAAGAGGCATTTGCAAAATATTTATGAAGATTTTCTGGAGGGTAAGCTAGTATAATTGTTCTGCAATGTGTATTGATCACACAGGAAAAGAAATCTGAAATAAGACTTTGTGTTGATGATATCTTGTCAAGAAGGGGTAAATGCTGTTTCTTGGACTATTTATACTGAAAATAGAAATACTACTGCCATTTTTTAAGCTTCTTATCTTATTTTCCATTATGAATTTGGGGCAGTAGTTAGATATAATCTCTAAACATCATCTACTTTGTTGATTGATTTTACAAACAAAGTGATATGTCACTGTCAAGATACAGTCTTCATAGCTGGAGAGAGAAACTTAAGCACTGTAAAATGACTTCAAAGATAAATGAAGATTATACTCCTCCACCTTCTAAAAATATCTACTCAAAGCAGGTTAAGAAAATTAGTATTTGGTTTAATAAAGTTCTAAAATAGAGCTTATAATTACTCTGAATTGTTATTATCTTTTGTTTGCTTGAAGATCATTCTTTTCTGTTGAAATCTACTTCTGTTCCATCCAGTAAGAAAAACAAAGGATGACTGAGCCTAACTTCACTGTTTAGAATTAAGAGGCTTATGATCAGCGTTCTATAAAGTAGTTAACTACCATTGCATATGCCCTCAGTCAAGATGCAAGGTACGCACAAAGGTCACTCTGAAAGTAATGTCTCCTATTTATTTCTGTGGAAACTACAATACCTACAAAGAGATCAGTAAAATAGAAAAGATGACTGTCAAAGCCCACTATGATCCAGAAGAGCTCAAAGGGTCTCACATAGAATTGCTATTTATAGGATATGAGAAAACCGACTTTTGTCAGAACTTTTCCATCCCAGATCCTTTGGATATCAAAATATTCTAGTACTTTCCACCAGTTGCAGGAGATGATTATTTCTGGATGATGAAAGGAGAATCAGGAGTCATATAAAATATAATGCTCTGATCTGCTGCTTTTCAGAGGCAAGGCATGAGGAGTACCTTCACATACTGGTTCTCCACTATTCAAAATTTACATTAGGATTGGCATGTGGTCCAAGGAGAAGAATCAAACTTAGCACTGAGAGGCCTAACAGAAGAGGGAAAAAGAAGGAGAAGTGAGAGTGATCATATCACTACAGATATGAGAGAGCACAGATGCAGAGATAGAGTAGGCTGCAGGAAAAAAAATAGTGGTAGAGGCTGCAAGAGAAAAGGAAATACTGTAGCAGTTAAACAACCACATTTGAGGCAGAGGAAAATTTGAAATAGAGAAAAAAAAAGAAGGCAGAAAGGTGATCCAAACGTTTGCTTCAGCATTTCCAAGACAGCTCCAAACACTCAACTCAGCTAAACTGTGCAATCTGCCAGCAATGCTGACAGAAGCATTCTGACACCATACATATTTACAGGATGAAGCAGCTGCTTGGATTGCCTAATCACACGATAGTATAAGAATCTCAGTATTTCTCAGATTCATAAAGTAAAGCATGTATTGCATCTATGTCCATTCGTGAAGTATCACTGAGATGATTAACAGGTTTAGTTTAGCCATGGTAATATGAAATAAAAACAGTTACAAGTGGTTTTAAAATAAGTCACGTGGAAGAAAAAAATTTAAGAATTATATTTTTTTTTAGTACAAAGCCCAGTAAAAAAATAGTCTGAATTAGAATTAAAGAATTGTAGAATTGCTAAGGTTGGAAAAGACCTCCAAGACCATCCAGTCTAACTACCCACCTACCACCAATATTTCCCCAACCTCACCACAACCTCCTTTTAGGTAGTTCTGGCGAGTGATAAGATCTCCTCCGAATCTTCAGTTCTCCCAGTTCCCTCAGCCATTCCTCACTGTGTTCCAGATCCCTTACCAACTTTGTTGCCTTTCTCTGGACACACTCCAGGGCCTCAGTGTATCTCTTGCCCAAACCTGAACACAGTAGTCGATGCACAGCCTCACCAGAGCTGAGTACAGGGGGACAATCACCTCCCTGCTCCAGATGGTATCACCATTGCTGATACAAGCCAAGATGCCATTTGCTTTCTTGGCCATTTGGGCACAGTGCTGGCTCTGCTTGAGATGAATGTCAAACAGCTCCCATGTCTGTTTCTTCCACACAGTCTTCCAGCCACTCTGCCCCAAGCCTGTAGTGTTGCTTGGAGATGCTATGACCAAAGTGCAGGACTTTGGTGCTGTTGAACTTCATCTCATCTGCCTCAGCCCATCTATCCAGCCTGTCCAGATCCTTCTGTAGGGCTTTCCTATCCCCAGGCAGATACTTCCTCCCAACATGGTGTCATTCGCAAACTTTCTGAGAATGCACTCAATCCCCTCACCCAGGTCATCAACAAAGATATTGAACAAGACAGGCACCAATATCAGCCCCTAGAGAACAGTATTAATAGCCAGTTGCCAGATGGATTTAACTCCATACACCACCAGATTGAACTGTATGAACAAGATGCAGAGAATTTAACTTTGTTTCTGAGTCATTTATTAATTTTGTGAAATTAATAATTGTATGAAATACAATAGTTTAAAAAAATGTTATTATAATTTCAGCACAGAAACAAGAATATCTGGATATTTTGAGTTTTGGTGATGATTAGATTTTAGATTCGGACCCATAAATTTATTAGTAGATCATCATGTAAACTTGGTATCATGGAATCACTGAATCACAGAATTATAGATATTGGAAGGTGTTGAATCTCAAGAGATCATGATTCTGTGATTCTATGATCATCAAGTCTAACCCTCCTGCTAAAGCAGATACTCTACAATAGGTCACACAGGCAGGTGTCCAGAGGAGTCTTGAATATCTCCATAGAAGGAGATCCCACAACCTCTCTGGGCAAACTGTTCCAATGATTCATTACCCTTACTGTAAAGAAGTTCTCCTGCATGTTAGCATGGAGCTTCCTCTGTTCAAGATTTAGGCCATTACTCCTTGTTCTATTACTACACACCAGAGAGAAGTGTCTGGCTTCATCCATTTTCCTCCTACCCCTCTTCAAATATGTATCAACATTTATCTGATCTCCTCTCAGTTTTCTTTTCCTAGGCTGGACAGAAACAGGTTACTCAGTCTTTTCTCATATGGGAGATGCTCTGGCCCTTAATCATATTTGTGGCCCACCTTCTAGGAGATCCCTGTCTTTTCTGAACTGTGCAGCTTAGAATTGAATGCAGTAGTCCAAATGTGAACTCACTAGGGCAGAGTAGAGGGAGCAGGATAACCTCCCTTGACCTGCTGGCCATGCTCTTCTTAATGCATCCCAGGATACTACTGGCCTTCTTGGCCACAAAATCACACTGCTGGTTCATGGCCAACCTATTGTTTACCAGCATCCCCAGGTCCTTCTCGGCAGAGCTCTTCTCCAGGTCATCCTCTAACCTGTACTGATGCATGCTGCTATTCCTCTTCAGGTGCAAGACTCTTGCTCTTGTTAAACCTCATCAGGTTCCTCTCTGCCCATCTCTCCAGCCTGTCCAGGTTTCGCTGAATGGTAGCACAGCCTTTAGGTGTGTCAGCCACTCTTTTCAGCTGTGTATCAACAAACATGCTGAAGGTTGACTCTATGCCTTCATCCAGGTCACTGATGAAGATGTTGAACAAGATCGGACCCAGCAGTGACCCTTGGGGTACACTGCTAGAGTCCTCCAACCAGACTCTGAAATACTGATGACAGCCCTTTGAGCTCTGTCAATCAACCAATTCTCAGTCCATCTCACCATCCACTTACCTATCTCACATAGAAAATGTGAGTCTCATAACAAGGATGTTGTGGGAGACAGCCTAAAATGTCTAGCTGAAGTCAAAGTACATAACACCCACTACTTTCCCCCTATCTACCCAGCCACTGATGACATCATAGAAGGCTACCAGGTTGGTCAAGCATGATTTCCCCTTGGTGAATCTACTTTGACTACTCCTGATAACCTCCTTCTCTTCCAATTGCTTGGAGATATCATCTGGACTTTCAAGTCTGCTTCTTCTGCTTCAGACCTAGAAAGTTGTCAGTGCTCACTCAAGTTAGAGCGTTCTCGCAGTTTCTTGTAGCATCAGAGTAGTACTACTTTATTGTGTTCAACATATATCTTATATACCATTCACTTACAAACAAGAAGTTCCTGTCCCTCTAACAGTTCCTCTAATCAGCTAATTGGCCCTAGCTTCTCCCAAAAAACAGTGATAAAGGATGAAAGGTTTCTCAGTAGTGACAAAACTAACAACGCACACAGAAGAACCTCCTGCTTACCCTTAGAAACAGATGCCATTTGCTCTCTGTCTTACACTCCAGTCTCCCAAGGTTTCATAGTGATAAGATCTATCAAAGAGTCTGATAAGCTCTTTGGTGACTCTCACAGTTACATCTTCCCCCACAGAAAATGCATGCCCAAATGCTTGATTTGTTCCATATAACATATAACATATTATCAACTTACACATTTGTCTTCTTTCATCTTTGAAAACGTAAATGATACTTATTAAAATAGAAGATCAAATCCCTTTTAACTATTATGTCATATTTCATGTGTTGTTTTTTTAGGTGTACTACCTCTTATTTCCCTGATTCATCTCAGACATTTATTGTCTGCTGTTTGGTAAAAGTATTTTGATCAGTACTGTGCACTAGACAACTACAGAACCATCATTATGAAGCTCTAAAAATAAAGTTTTGCAGTAACTAAGATGAATTCCTGTAAAGAAATGGCAAAGTGCACTGCCACCTCATTTCTGCAAAACAAAACAATTTTTTTGAGTTATAGTACATATTGGTGTAGCTGTCTAGTTATGACTTTGTACTTTGAATGTGAGATTTACTTCATCTAGCTACAATTGCTTAAAAATTAGGCAAATAATCTAGATTAGGCATGTAAGGTCCTCTCTGCCTCTGTATTCACTTGTCTTACGTACTTCTCCAGAAAGTGATTCATTCCATTCTGAAATAAATGCTATAGACGGTTGAGACAGATTGCTCCCACAAGACCACCTCCCTTGGCAACCTCTGTCCTTGATTATGGCCTCACATTACAAACAGTTCACTGTATTAGTAATGTGAATATTTTAATGTCAGACTTCAACATTTATGTCAGCCTTTTAGCAGCATAGCTTAAAAAATATATTGGAAAGATATTTCTATGTAATATGCTTGTAATACAAATGTATTTATTTTGTCAAACTCCATGCCTTTGTTATTTTTGGGTAGATCAGCACTACTGTGTAGTTGTCTGGAAACTGGTGTTTTACAGCCACTTAAAAATGAGTTCATAAATTCAAAAAAAGCAATTAATTTTCTTCATTAAAAATGATGAACAAATGGGTATATTCTTTCAAACCTTTAGAACTATTTGTACAACCTTTGGTAAATTGCAACTTGGAAAAAGAAATCCCCTTCATTCCCTTTATTAAATAGAAGATTTATTCTTGCTTTTTTCCAGTCCTTGTAGATCTCATTGAATCAGGATGAAGTTTGTATAGCTTTTTTATGACACTTCATCCTGATTGGAAGTATGTTGTGGGGTCCTCATCAATTAGCTCCTTCGAGCATTTTGAATGATCGTTCCTGCTTTATTCTGTAGACTTCCTACTTCCTCATGCTATAAAATTGATATTGGCAAATATCCATTTTACTCATTTGTTGGAATAGAGGATGAATAATTGTTTAACCTCTGCTATAAGTCACATATTTTGTTATCATTCTGAATAAATGAGCTGCTATAGCGATGATCAGTCTACTTTCATACCCTAAGGAAAAAATCGTATTTTGTTAAAGCTACTGACTTACTGACGTACTGACTTACTGACTTACTGACTGACCAATTCTGATGCTTTCCCTCCTAAGCAAAATGGAACAAGAAATAGTTTCACTTATACAGTCATTAGAGCTGTACAGAATGGATTTTATACACAAAAGCTATTCAGAATGCACGATTAATTTTCTGCAGCAGAATTCTTGATTTGCACCAATTCAAAACTTCTTCTCTAGATCTGGAACTCAGGATACATGTTGCAGTAAATGCTATAACAAATTATGGAATATCCTGAATTGGGAGGGTCATGCAAGAATCACCTAGTTCAACTCCTGGCTCCACACAGCAGCACCCACAAATCAAATCTTATGTCTGAGAGTATTGTTGAAATACTTCTTGAATTCTGGTGCCTGGGCACCATAACCTGATATATTTTATTCATTCATTACATTTATTATTTTCTCTTCTTATTTGATGCTCATCTAACTTTTAATTTTTATTTTTTTATTATTTTTTCCCTTTAAAAAAATTGGTAGAGTGGAAAAGAATCTGTGAGACATAGGCCTGCTACTAGCTGATCAGAATGCCTGGGCATTTTGTCATACAGCCTTAGCAGATCAAAATGTTCTTTCTATTTGTCCTGTTTTGTATATGTGCGCTTTCCTTAGAAAAAAATATTAATAATCAATAAATAATGTTGCTACAGTTCTATAATGAATGATTGCAAAATGCGCATAAGTTTGTGTATAGATCTTTTTTGTTAAAATAAGTGGAATTAGATGATTATAACTAATGAGAGTGTTATACATTTAGTAATTTAACTGCTTCCCAGAGTGCCATCTGCATCTCTTTTTTTATCAATAAAATATACACCAGATTTTTTTGGGTTGATAACCTTCCACCTAGAAGCGTTTAGCTAAAACAGCAAGGCTGTCAAGCAGCCTCTATTCTTTCCTGGTGTTCACTCTTGGCTGCAGCTGTAATTCTTATAACTTGTGGGCTGCTACACTTCTTTATAGGATCAAGTTCAAGTATACAGTCAAGAGTTTCCTATTTCTTCCCTTCCATTCTTTGAATGTAACACAAGCAGAATATTTTGGGGGCAGTATGGAGTGACTAAAGGGAACAAACTGAGCTGTTGATAGTTCTGAGTACCTGTTTCAGAAGAGAAAGAACAAACTCCCAAAAGACTTCATTATTCTGTTTCTCTTTTCTGTTCAGAGAGAAAGATAAAACTGACTGGGAGTCATGATACGTCTCTTTTGCTCTGCCTTGGCTCTGGGCACTCACTGGTCTCATCACCTTCAGCATTCAGTTTTTAAACACACTCTCTCTTATTTATTTGGTTTATTAGCTTCAATTTCAATTGTATTATATTGTGTTTTCTCACATTCTGCTATCATATTTAGTAAATGAGTTTAAGTTAGTTTAATTAGTTTAATTTAATTTTAAATTCAGTTTTCTTCCTTAGCTCCTTGCCGCTGTTTTTTTTCCAGTCCCATCTCCCTGCCTTTCTTTTCCCCCTTCCCCCTCTCCCAGTGCAGGGGTTGCTCTGTCCCTCTGTCCCATTAGTCACAGAACTAGATCCAACTGGGCCAGAAGTGTGACAGATACAGTTATAACAATGTGACTTATTTAATTTTACTCTTTACCTTAATTTCCATATCCACTCAAATATTAACATAGTTCCTAAGATTATTAAAACAGTAGAAATTAAGTGTAGATTGCCATCATAAGTTACCTCTCATAAATTTAGAGATGTGGTGTAAGAAGCTTACCTAAAGGCTACATATAAGATTAGCATCTTTGCTATTGTGGGTCCTGACAGCTATGTGGATTCCAGACATTTGATTACAAAAGAAACACATAATAGGGTTTTGATGCCTTTATTGCACAATGGAAAAAGCACAGGGGTGATTCAGCTGCTGTTTGTTTGTGAATCTGATGTGGCTGCATAACCTTTAATGTTTGCAAACTTGGATGATGTATAACAATAGGCAGGAACTAGATAATGCATCCTTTTGCGTGGTAGTGCCTGCCTTGTCTTCAGGAATTCAACTGTTTACTATCACTTAGCAGCTCCTGTTTCTTTCACAGGGCAGCTAGATACCTGCACAATATCAAGGCTATGATGTAATCAACTGCCTAAGTAATTGCCTTTATTGAAGGCATAGCTCCCAACCTGTGCCACAGCATGTGCAGATATCCACCAGTAACCCCCAGTTTGAATCAGACCCTTACCTGTGGGAGCTTCTGCAAGCATTGCCATTATAGACTAACAGCAAGATGCAGCTGTACCATGTGATACTTAGCACTCTGATGTGACAGCACCTCCCAATGCCCTGACCTATGACAGGCCTGTTTCTTGAATATTTACACAGTCTCAGAAGGGCTCTCATCTCTTCTGATGCATCTGTGTAGCCTCTGATTACTTCTCCATTCATTCATAGCACCTCCGTTTTATTAGCATTCAAGCTTCTCTGTGCTCCAAGAGAATGTCCATGCAGGTATTTAAGACCTTGTTATGTTTATATGTGAACTCTAGTGTGCTTTCAGGCTTGAAAAACATGGAGCAGAGCACAGCAGGGTGGGGGGAAAAGGGCTCCTGCCAGAAAGCTGAACACATGCTTAAGCCTGCACAGCTGCAAAACGCAGTCTGTTGGATAGGATTCAGTGTGCTGCTGTGATTGTTTAATTCAGGACAGTGTGGCCAATAAATCTGAAGTATGAAAGTCTTCGTGCTCACTTGTTAGATTTTTGTTCCCAAATGGATAAGAGGTACCTACAAGATCAGATTCAGCATAGAGTTGTTACCAGAAATTCTTGTTCTTCTCAGTTATCTTTCAGAGCAAACCCAGTAATTCATTGCACTGGTAAATCTAGATTTGCTTCTTCTTTTGCTGAAGTCTTTTTCTTCAGTATATCATCTTCTAGCAGATTAATGGTCTAGAGAGTGACAGTTTAGCTGTATACTTTCATATTATTTTATGCTATTTATATTGAATAGACAGTGAAGTATTCTGTTCATTCTTGTAACTTTTCACCCTCTGTGAGAATCCTTCTTAGTTTTTTTTTGGCTCAAAGCTTGCTTCCTGAGGTTTTTCTTGTGATAAGACTCGGAGTGACTTGTCAAGGAGGCAACTGATGGGTGCTAACTGTGTGACAATCGATATCGCTTTGGGAACATTTGCAAGCCCCTTCCCCCAGAGCTGCTTGCTCTATAGAAGAGCGGAAGAGAGTGCTCAGGAGTGTTCACTGGCGGAAGATCTGGCCTGTGGCCAAACCGCTCCAGCTAAGAATGGAAGGCTGGGGGATGATACCATTGTATCTTGCGGAGGCAAGATGCTAGTTGGTGCCTCCCTGCTTCCTCTTATCTGCTGGCAAGGCCAGAAAGATAAGAACAAAGGAGGTTCCTGCTGAGATCCCAGAGCCAGAAGCTGCCACCGCAAGGAGAACTGACTCAACCACCTTGGGTTTGATCTGTCACTCAAAGGAGAGCTGATTCGACCACTTTGGATTTGAGCTGTCACTCCAAAAATAGCTGACTCAACCACTTTGAAGCATTGAAAAAGGGCCATCATCACCATGGTTGTCGTCCTTCGTCGTTGGCAACAGGACAACAATGCCCGACGACCCACCGCTACTGAGGATCAAAGACGGAACTACGAACCACGCTGGATCCATGGTGGTGACTATGTCCCTCTTGCTTCCTATAAAGACTCCTTGCTCCTTCTTTTCTATCTTTTCTATCGCCCTCCTTCCCTTCCCCCATTACCCTAATTCATAATAGTGTCCGTTCTCCCCTTCCCCATTTCCCCTGATTAAGATTTGTAATAAACTGGTTGGACCAACGTTTGAACCGTTGCTTCTTAATCTCACGCCGGGTATATCGATAATAAAAGAACCTCCTCTCCCTCCTATAAATTGGAGCGAGACACCCTCTCTCAATCTGTGTCCTGGGATTCAGTTACACTGCACTGATAGCCTTTGTGAAAGGGCTAATTAACTTTCTCTGGGATCTACTGCCTCGTTTTATTCAGGTTAGCTGCTCCTGAGCTCTGCTGGGTATTGTACCTGAGTCTGTCAGACCAGCTATACTACTCAAGGCTGGGAGAACCCGTGCTGCCGGGATGTGATGCATTGTTTATTTCTTTGTTTGTTTCCTTGTTCGTTTGCTTCTCCTGATTAAAAATAAAGGTCAGCTGAGTTCTCACAAGCCTTCCTTTTTTAATCAAGGGGAATAAAACAGAAACTCTCCTGTCAGGGAGAGAGAAAGAACAGTCCAGGCATGATCGATAGTGTTATTTCAGCTTCTGGGTTATATTTCTCTTTTCTGGACAGACATATTCCTGTTCTTCCTTGCATTTCTGCTGATTCCATGAGACCAGTGTCTATCTTTTGCTTTGAAGCAACAGCTAGTCTTCTTAATATTACTAGTTTGAGTAAAATAGCACAACAAAATTGTGTTCCTATGAATGCCAATGAAAGCCTGTCTTCTTGTCCTTGTCAACCTCGGGGGGGAAAAACTGAAAAGTAACATGTATAGGTTGCATGTGCAAGTGTAAACGTTGGTAAGTAATAGTTCAAGAATAGGTATAATTACGTGGAAAACATTCAAGTTGAGCAACTGCAGCATGAGTGTTACTATGAATAGAATAAGGAACAGCAAAGAAGCACAAAATTATGGTAGGTCTCACCATGCAAAGGGAGACCTAGATTTATTTCTTCCAAGAGGATAAATAAGCTGACACTCTTCAAAGCCAGAACCCTGTACAATGGATCAAGGTGCACATTTTAATTATCAGCCAGGGGCCTATTCCTCTAATTGGGTTTTCTTCCATTTTCAGTTCATGTAACAGCTTTGTTGATGCCAGAGAAAGACTAATGTATGTTTCAGAAATAAAAGAAAAAAATGCAAGGGGAAGAACAGGGAATGAGCTAATCAGGCACTCACTAAGGAAGTTGCTGCACTTTCATCCGGGAAACAGACATCTGAAAGGGTGTTTTCTTTATGTCACTTGGAAAGAGCATCTGAAGATACTTTACGTCTGCCTCAGGATAAAGCATGTCCCAAAGTCAGATGAGATATGTACCGAAACTACTCTGTTGTTAAAATATATTCATATTTTGTGCTTTAGTTGTACAACTGAATCACTTCAAAGGTGATTGAGGGGAAAGGAAAGAATTACTCCGATGAACACCTCTATAAAAGAGAAGTTGATTAGAATTTTAGTCCCTTCCTGATTAGTGGATAAAAAGGCACAGATCTGAGGTAAACAACACAGATGAAAAGGAATATCTGAAATTGTTGTCTAGTAATATGATTAAAGAAAGTATTAGCTGAGGTGAGCAAAACTCAAAGGCTTTGTAGAGCCTGCCTTCTTTTGACTGCAGTCTTCTGCCCTCCTGCTCTCAGATGAAAAGCAGGTGGAAGAGCAGTAATTGATCAGCTTGTTTTTGAAGCACATGTTTAGCAGTGATCAACAGTTCACATCTAATTAAACATAATGTAAAATGGAAAGATCAGTGAAAGAATTTTTGGCCGTACTTCTATCTAAATGCTATTGAACTCAGTGTAATTTTTATAGTGTAATCACTGAAGTCAGTGCATATTTGTATCTGCATATTTTGAAATATAGCTAACATCCAACATATTCATAGAAATATAACTACCATTGTAGTTTCTTAACTTAAACGGCAGTAAGGGGAACTGTATCTTGAAATTCCTCAGAACAGGAGGTAGAAGAATGAGTAATAACTTCTGCTGCTTGAGGCATTTGCAGTGACATGCTGTTTGTTATTAACAAAGACACAAGGCATAGCAGCAAGTAAACTTCACAAACTTTGCTAGAAGCCAGTATTTCTGAGAGATTTATTGGAGTTTATTTGTTTCCATTCACATTGATTCTTAGATTGATCAATCACTTCTACTGTTAATAAATCTTACTGCCTGTATTTTACACATGTTGGCTAAATGGTCTTAGATATGCTGCAACTTCTTTAAAAAGTAGTTTTATAAGTATGTGAATAGGAAAACAGATGGATATGCTGGTAACATTAAGCAAGTTCTCACAGATAGATACTGAGTTTGGAAGAGATTAATTATATGTGGAACATTACTTAAATTTGACAGAGAATTAGACCAGTAGGCTTTAAAATTGGTGGGGTAAATGAGAGTAACAGGTAAGTCTTTTTTTCTCAGTAACGGGGGGAAAAAAACACATCTGAAAACGAAGGTATTGAAGTGATAGATAAATCTGAAAGTAACTCATAGCCTTCAAAAGGGGCGTTATTGGGGTTCTTATGCTAATGAATATTGTTCTCGATGAATATGATGCAGTTGGCCATTTTAGTCATCTTATTTAAAAAATAGCTCTTTAGTTTAACTGGACAACTGCTTGTGAGCTGCAGAAAAGTATCTCGGGATAATTGGACAGGGGTATAAAACAAACTACAAGACTTGCTATAGCTTTCTATTGCTAAGGTAGCACTGGTAATTACAAGCAGATGTATTTGTGCTCAGTGCAGTGCTGGTCTTCATCAGCATACAAAGAGAAAAAAGCATCTCTTGATTCTCCATTGTCACAAATAAGGCATATGGTATTTGCCTGCTGTGCCAGTCAGTACATGAACTTTACTTTTTTCTTTTTTTAATGAAAAGGGAAGCTTATTCTGCATCACTAATTTCTTGTGTACTAGTTGCTAAAATTCTGGGGGTTGGTTAAAAACCTGCAATGTGTAAAGAGAAGTCTAAGGAAAAAATAAAAGCAAAAGGAAAGAAAAGCTGTAACTCATGCTACTTATTGAAACACCAAAAAAAAAAAAACATTCCTTCTGCACAATTGCCAGATTTCAGTTCTTTGTTGCACTTCGGGTTTTTAACTTTCTCCTTCAAATTCAGGCAATAAGTCTAATGTCTTATTTCTTGCTGTCTTTTGTAAAGGTAAATCTTCCTGCAGGGCAAAGTGCAACCTACTAGTCAGCTTAATCTCCTCTCCTTTTGCGTATTTCTTTGCTGATCCAAGCTTCTGTGACTGAAAATATAGCCTTATTATTGTATTCTTTTCAGGTAACATATTTCTCCTTGCTTTAGGATCCTTGAGTGGGAAAACATAGCAAAGGTAATAACAAGTCTCTATTTTCCATAGAAAATATATATTTATATATATATATACATATATATATATATTTCCATAGCTGATTTATGCAACAGAATCTGCATGTAAAACACACGGGCAGTTATGCTGTGAACATTCAAATTTTTACTAATAGAAAACAATTTTCTGGAATGAGGGAATGTGGCTGAATTGAATTACTTGAGAGGGTGTGAGGACTGCTTGAAAATTTTAGGTGATTAGTTGCAAAAGCATGTCCCTCTTCCGGTTACTAGATCCGTTGACCTTAACATCTTCTTATGATGGTTTCCCATTTCTATTTAACCATGATTTTTGTCCTGGAGAAAGATATTATATATGCCACGGCATGTGTTGAATGTTTCCTTGGTGCCATTCTGTGGTATTTGCAGCCGTCTTTGACATTATCAAATGGATTGACATTTCAAATATTTGTGGTGCTCAGTGGGTACTAATTCAGTGAAGGTGAACCACGAGCTGCTCACATAGTGGCACAGCAAGTGGTGTGTGTCTATTTAATCACAGCTGCTGAAATGAGATCAAAAGGCAATGTGTTGTTAAATCCTTAAAGCTGCTGCCACAGCAGAGAGATCAGGAGGGTCCCACTGCAGGAAGCAGAGTAAAGAGCAAACCTGGACTAGCAACAAATGTGATTCCACTGTCAGCAGTTTCTTTGCTTCTTTAAGCAGGGATAACTAAAAGAGGACAGATATCCATGAGTCTTTGCAGATGTACCACACCTGACTGGACCTGTCTCCCACATGGACTTTTTGAGAAAGAATCTTTGGATGAGAAAACCAAGAGTATCTTCGGATGAATTTTTGTAATAAACTTTTTCCCTAAATAAATTATATTTAACCTCTCTTTTGACAGTATATAATTTTGTTATCTTTCTCTCTGAAACAGTTATTGTTCAGTTGTATTCTGCAATGCACTGAGGTTTTCTGGAATCTTAGTGTTAAACCACAGCATATACTTGTCCTGAACTGAGATCTTCCTAGGTGATTCTGCTCAACCTGCATGCAGAGCACGCAGTTATTGCACAGCTGCACTGCACAGTTTCTAGCCAGGAGAGGGCAATAGCATCCACCAGCTGGTGTTCTTGAGCAGAAGACAGAATAAGTGGGGTACATAATGGCAGAGAGGGTGGGGAAATAAGCGATGCAATATGTGATCCAGACAGATTGACTGTCTACCTCAACAGTTCTCTGGTCATTCATATTTTGGAAGCACTAAGCCTGCCATGAGGATTATGCTTTAAATCAACACTAATTTATTGTCTAGTCTCGCTTTAATTACTATTAATGGAGAGTTTGAGATTTCAGATTGGAGCACTTGCAGTCCTTTTCATGTGTCTCCTCTTCACTGTTGCCACTTCCATTCACTGGGTCTTGCTGTCCTATCCTCAAAATTTTAGTTACAGATCATGAAGCAACAAGTCTCTTTTTTTTTGAGCCAATAGAACTGAATTTTTCATCAGCAGATTCACTAATTCAGAAGCACCATTTTTACACTGAACGTGTTTTCTCTTTGTAAAGACCACAGAACTAAAATATAGCAGGCGGAAAAAGCCTGTTTGGGAAAAGTCAAACTTGTACATTTAATAAATGTATGAATACACACTGCTCTATCAGGCTGAAATACCAAGTGTTCTGCAGTTTCCCAAAATATTGATTATAAATTAGGTACAATCAAAGAAAATTCTAAAATTCTGAATGTGGTGGCAAAATATTCTACAAAACAATTATTTTACCCTGCTCCCCTGAGGAATGCAGCAAATGCCTTTTTCCTTACTTTTATTCACATAGAATTGAACTTGCTTGCAATTATTAATAAATTGTCTGGGTGAGGAGCTACGAGATATGGTTTAGTAGCTTGTGGTAGTAGTGGTAATGAGAAGACGGTTGGACTAGATGATCTTATAGGTTGTTTCCAACCTTGTGATTCTATGATTCTATGAAATATAACTAATTGCTCAGATGGAATATTATGTTATTATTTATAACAGAAAAACAAACACACTAGGAATATTTTTTATTTGAATCAAGAAATATAATTGTCACCTTAGTATTCTTTTTTTTCATTGCTGTTATTCTTACTTGAACTTGATACCTGACGTTCTAATTTCAAAGTCAACTGAAAAAGTACAGTTATCCTTCTCACCGACTAATTATTAAACAATGAAAAGAAAATATGAAAAACTGGGTTCAAGCTATTAATTTCTTTCTCAGCTATGGTTTACTTCACTTTATGACAAGAAATAGATTCCTAAAATTACAAAGTTCTCTTCTCATTTATAGTGTTGCACTTTAGGATTGTGTTATCTGAAATCATTCACTGTATTTGAAGGTAGATGCAAAAGAAGAATGTGTTTCTTCACCTGTCTTCAAATGTCTGTATGACAATAGCAATTTGGATATTTTATTAGGAATTTTAAACCTGTTTTTATCTGTTTCTTTCATGAGTGCATCTTTTTCATTCCTCTGTGTACCTCTATGCCTAAGTCTGCTCTCAGCCTGAGATTGTAATATTATTCTGTACTAATTTGACTTTGACTTAGGTATCTGGAAAAGATGAATAAATAGGAAATGTAAACTCCCAACCACTTTCAGACTTTCTGAGTTAGAAATCTGAATTCTAATCAAATTTTAATGAATGACTGAATCAGTGCTTATTCATGGATCACTTTTGCTCCATTGTGTTCAGATCCAACATTCTCTAATGTATTCAGATTCATCATTATATTTAAAATATTTTATCTAAAATAAGTCACATATGGGGAATTTTGGATCAGTCTCTTCTCTATATCTGATCTACCCAGAGTCATCAATCCACAAAACCAAAACAAAACCAAAAACAACAACAACAAACAAACAAACAAAAAACCCAGCACCCTAATTTAAAAAAAATATTTCTCCAAAATGAACTAAATGAACTTAACTTTTTCTGTACAAACAGCATGAGACTCAACTCTGTCAGAGGCTTTTAAAGTCCTCAAAGGTATCAAGTAAAAATATTGAATGAAAGCTTTTGGTAAGTGTGTTAGGAGGATGGAAATTTTATCAAAAGCATTCACTTACATGGTTACTGCAGGGGAAAAAAAATGATAATCTTTTGAAGCCCACATTAAATTTTCTCATTTCCACTATGCAGCTGAACCTCCCTTTTTTATTTCATGGAATGAATTGACACTGACCTATATTTCTTTTCTGTATCAGAAGCAGATAGAGGTGATAAAAACTGATACATACATTCACTTTCAGCCTGCAGGGGCTTACTACTCAGAATAGTTCCTCCCAGATCTGAAGAAATGTTTGCATGCTTCATGGGGAGAGATGAAAAAGTAATTTGTACCATTAGCTTATAACTTCGGTAGATTTCTGCAGGGTCTGAAGAAGGAAGCTTTCTTTGAGGAAAGAGCTTTTTATGCTTTAAATAAGCATACTAACATTGAACATGTTGTTCTACAGCCACCTGATTATGTCCTTAACAGTAAGCACTAAGATGGGCAAAACTTAAAACTGAACATGAAAAAGAGAATAGAGATATATAAAAATCTGAGGAGAAAACAGGGTGCCTTTACACTTACAGCATCTGATTGTCAGTGCTGTGATGTCCAGATGGGAAGCTACAGACACAATCATCACTGAAGCATCTAGGATAGCTCGTAGTTCTACTTGTATGTTCAGTCAGGATGTTATTATTACTGCCCTGTGTCTTAATTGTTCCTTATTTAGTGCACTACTTGTTAACAGTTGTGCTAATATCAGCAAACTGAAGCTGTACTAGATGAACTTAACACAGAGCTCTATATTGAATTTCATTATTTCAAATAATCATATTCCTTAATTTTTGCTGAAACAAGTGGGAGCAACACTACAGAAAATGAGGTAAGGATTTCTACTTATCTAAAGCAAGATCTCTTTCAACAGTATATCTTGTTTTTAAGATGAAATATTGAAGAGAAAACCTGACAGTGAAACTCCTATGACTTACGACTCTGCACAGGTTATTGGGCTCAGTGCAACATTGTCTGCATGATATTTTATGACTGTGCTACTCAGAAGGTCAGAAGAGATGATCTAATAGTCTCCTCTGGCTTTAAATTCTTGGAACAAGAATCTAAACTAGACTGCAATGGGACCATTTCTCTCTGTGTATAAAATTCAACGTGCAAAATGTTAACAAGTTCTAGGCCCATGTCTACTAAAAACTCTTATTTCATTCTTAACAGTAGCAACCATTAGCATCCCCTTTATCCCTCCGAGAAGTGATTCTCAAGCGTGACCATGCTGTGTTTTTATATCTTCCTTTATCCTTCCCCTTTTGGACTTTATGTTCAGCCATGCAAACTTTCTCATTACTCTGTTGTACTCTGCCTTCAACTCGAAACTGAAGCTGTTTATTTAAGCGATTTGTTGAAAACCACTTATGCATTAATAGGAACAATATGAAACTTCGAAGAACTCTCTTCTTTTTTTTCAATATTCTAGAAATTACTCCTTCTTCATCACCTTCCCCCATTCAGAATGCTGAATTCAGTGACTCTGAGTTATTCAGTGCAAAGTATCTTCTCTTTTGTTCCAATTTCATTTTTATATCAAGACAAATCCTACCAAAGGTCAGATCAAGCTATGAAATATCCAAAACCATTCTGGAGAGAAAAAGGTAACTACTCACACTGAATCACAGCCCTGTGTTCTTCCCAGTCCCAACAAGTTCACAGAGTTTTTGTTCTTTTTTGTATTTTTTTGTAGAAAACTGTCTCACTGAGAGTATGCTGTTTGCACTAAGTCTCTTGGGTTTTCTTTTTCATATTCCTGGAAAATATAGCTGTACAGGTAACAACTTTGTTGTTTTTCATTGTTTCCTCTGGGATGTTTCTTCATTTTTTCAGTCTCCGGTGACAAACACTACAATGTTGTGTAAAGTATTCATTGTAGAATTAAATGAAGCATGCGTTGCAGCACCTGAGAACAAATAAAAATAATTGATATGATATGTAAAGATTTGTTACTCTCATTAAAGCTTATTTTTCATAAGAAATGTTACTAGAAAATTTGATGCCAACCCTTCTGGTTCTTCGTGTGGCTGGCACAAAAACAGCGCACAAGACATTGAAATAAAACTAGGAAAGAAGTGGTTAATAATTATTAATAATAGAAGGCACACTGGCAAAGGGGTAGGAACTAGAGAAGCTGAAGAAGAGACGTTTATGTCTATACACAATGGGAGGAGACTGAGTCCTCCAATCTGCATTTGCATCAGCTGTGTTATGAATTAATAAAGAGACACTTCCATGAGTATGCACATGAGGTACTATCATTAATAATTCATAATGCCGTCAATCAAGTAGCTACATATTCAACACAGGAAATTGAGGTTAGTCCTATTTTGCCCTGCTCTTTGAATTATGACTGGAGGTGCAAAGCAAAAAGGTGGAGGAAGAAGAGATAAAGTGTTTATCAGGAAAAAGGTAGAGGGAAATAAGATATTCCTACATTTTCTTCAGAAAGTGACTGAGAAGCAGTGTCTAAAAATGTTTTGACAATATGGGGGAAAGGAAAATGGTAATTCAACACAAAATACTATTGCTGTGTTACACTCTTTGTCATATAGCACGTCGTTGAGATGATGTAATGATCAGTGATGGAAATCTACTCTGATTCTCTGATAGCAAGTACACAACATACTAGTTGCATCTTGAGGAACTGTTGGGAGTGTGGAAGATCATTCATCTCTAACAAGGCACCTTATTGTGCTGGAGAGGGGGGAGGGAGGCTAGGAAAAAAAAAAAGAAAGCATAGAAAAAAGACAAAAAGACTAACCTAGTCCAAACTTTTCTTCTCAAAACTCAAATCCTCTGTGTTAATGTATGGAGAAAAGAATTTTAGAGAAATATTAAGACTGTTATGATCATAAATCTCTTTGTGAAACGAACACATTGAAAGACAACAGCTTGTCAAAATTAATGTGTTGTGCTCACATAAAAAACTCTAACACTGTGATCTAGATCAACAAACTCCATGTTTTCCAGATAATCAGATTAATAATGGATGTAGAGTTAAAAAACGTCACAGGGCAATCATCTTAATTTTTATTTATCTTTGAACATCTGGCTTTTTACTTTCATGCCATCATTTTTTTTTTTTTCTGTGTTTCACCCGTTTTGACCACTGTGACAGGGTGCTATAACAGAATACAATGTATTTTGTATTCTTTTTCTACATAGAACATATCTTGAAACAAAGACTAAATATTCATCTGCACCTCCTCCATGTTAGTGAAGCTGTGTGCCATATAAAGCACAGGATATTGTTTGTCAAATACAAGAAATTTATTGCTTTGCTTTGTGAAGCAAAACAAAGAAAAAGTGTTTTAAGATCTATTTCAAAAGTTGATTTTTAATAGAACAGCTCATATGAATTCCTGCGGGCTTGATTCTTCCACCTAGAAGAATATTTTCAACTATTAAGGTCATTAACTATTGAAGATAGTTGCCTACTGAAAAGGGAATCTTCTGAATTTTGAGATATTGTAGAAATTTTCAATATAAAGTTCTTGAAGGTTTTAAGTTCTATTATGTACAAATGTATCTGGCTGAAATTCAAAGCTAGACATTAAAAGAAACTGAATGATCTTATCTTCTTCTCTGGCTTCCAAGATTCAAATCTTCTGCAATTTTGCATTACGTAATTTTGACACATTCTTGCATTTGCAAAATTTCTGAGTGAGGATACTACTTTGAATACAAATTGTTAGTCTGCCATTATTGTTGCTATGATGGTGGTGATGAAATGGTAGGTATTCAAGATAGGCAGTGACTGTGCATTTGACAAACAATTATGTGTGCTTTGGATGAGTAAATTTTTGGATGACATGAAGAATTGCATATCACAAAGAAAGTTGGTTGCATTCCACTAAAGAGGAAGTATCTTTCAACATTTATGAAAGTAATCATTATTTTGTCCTTTCTGATAATTATTTTTTAAAAAAATACATTAATTGGGTATCTGAGTAATGGGTGATGAAGTTTCTGACTGTATTGTGTAGAGAATAACTTTTTTTACCCTTTGCGCTGTTCTGGAATTGTATTCAGATTTTTAAAAAAGAAGAATTTGTCCCATTCATGAAATAGTTCAATTGCTTCCCTATCCTGTGACTTTGACAAATTATCCTTTACACTCCCAGCTTGAAGTAAACAACCAAAACAGGAAGGTGAAAATGTGAACTCTCTGTTACTTCTTCAGATTTTTTTCTTTGGACACGGTATCAGGAAACACAAAAGGCAAGCAATTACTTCGTAAGAATGATTGGGAAGTTCCACTTACTTTGATTTCTTCAGTCTTACTTCCAAATAAAAAGGAAAGCAGCTGGAATTGCTGCTTTTTGCCCACTGGGAACAGAGAAGTAAAAACGTCTTTTTATTTCTAAAGCACTTACAATAAATAAGTAAATGAAATCACATAAAAAATAAGATAGCAGAAAAAAATACCTTCTCACAATGTCTCATTTGACTTGGCTTTTGATTTGGTGAAAGAGGAGATGCAAGCAGGTTAATAAGATCAGTTCAGCTTTCTTTTATGGTACTTGTAATAAGAGCTATATTATAACATTGCACACACACATCAAGAGTTTTCTCCCTTCCTTACGTTCTTCTGCCCTTCTGGCTCCTTTCAGCCACTTTTCTTACAGTACAGCTGTCCTTCTGTAACATGGCCACAGCTACTTCAGGAGCTTGGATTCTCTTCCTTTTTTTTTTTTTCAAGTTTTCTGCTTTACTCTTCTCAACAACACAAACAGATCCTTCACTGCCTGGATGGATTATAGCTTTTAAACCTTCTGTATTTCAAAAGATAAAATGAATTATGCCTATACGTGTTTCAAGAAGTAAAGTGAATTGTGCCCATATCACTACTGATAACATTCAAATTAAACTAATAAAGAAGTTACCAAAATGTCTAGGTCAATGGCCCATTTCTGATGATTTCCCAAACTTTCCTGATCTCCCAGGTGGTCACCAAAGAAAGTTTTCAATCTATATGCATAAACCAACAATTATTTAAAATGTGTCTTGACTACAAAAATATAGGATGTGTCTTCCTAGTATTTTAGTTGTTATAATGGCAACTGACTGTGCTTGCATATCTTTCATTCACTCTTGTTTGATAGTCAGGAAAATATTCATTGTCACATTTGCTACCTTCAGAAATGTTTGTCCAAGATATTGTATTTCTTTTCTTTCCACAGGATATCCTTCTAAACATAGCCCATAGAGTCATCATTGTTTTTGAGGAAGAAGAGCTGGAGTTGAGCTGCACTGTAGTATCTCTGACATATAAGGCTGCTGGAAGCAAAATTTCCCCACTAAACAACCTTACATGGTTCAGTAACAATTTTCTGCAGGAATTACTGACATGGATGGCTGCTCTTTGACTTTTAACCTCCAGGTAACAGAGATTAAGTGCTACTTGAATGTAGTCAATATTTTCTAACATGGAGATATTAATAATGATGCTATATTACATCACAAAAATAATGGAGTTTGCAATAGAAAGCTACTGCTTCTTTTCTCCCTATTTTACAAATAGGATTTGCTTCTGAAAGAACTTAATTTATTCAAGTGCAATTTTCACAGTCTTCATATTTGTGTGTCTTGTGGTCACACATACAATGAAAGATCAATTAATATTCATGAAGCAAAACGATAACTACCAAACCCCATTTAAATTTCTCTCTACTAAGTAGAATCCAAAAATCTTACTAAGACTAGACTGCAATTGAATTAATGTTCAAATTTCCTGTGAGGAAAATATAAAAACCACAGTTGATAAATAAGTCATTTAAGTTTGTTGTTCACAGTGGTGCTCTGGAATGATTCACTGTATAGGGAGGGAGTGAATTTATCTTTTCAGACTGATCAGTCCTCTACTTTCATATAAGAAAGGTAGATAAATACTTTTCCTCATATTCTGTGGACTGAAACCTGTATGGCCCATTCCGAATTGATACAGCTTCCTTATATTATACAGGCCAGGACAGCCTTCAGGAACCACTGTAAGTTTATTTAAGATCCATGATACATATATCTTTTTGTTATACTTTATTGACCTCACACATCCTGGTAGACAGAAATAGGCTGTACATGATTGTGAATCCTCATGCTGTCATGCAGTACATTGAGGATCCTCATGCAAGACATTTTACAGCACATGCAAGATGAGTTTCACTGTAACGTATAACTGATGTAAGACCAGGGACTGATGGCTGCTGAGAAAGCTCCACTTGACTGATTGACTGATTAGCTGGCCTGCACTGGAAATCCCCTTCAGCTTCCATAGTTGAGAAGAGGACAGAATTGCATTAATTGAGCAGCAATTCCTAGAGATCACTCTCTGCTGTAGGGAGAAGAAAAGCCTTGTACGCTGAATGTGCAGATGTGCTGTTCACTACCTCTATTTAATGAAAATTCACATTACCTTAGGTATAATTATCTGTCACAAACTGAGTGTTCTTTAAACAGCACCAATCAAAAAGCTGTTCTTTCTGCATGGGACAAAAAAATAACATTATCCATTAGCTCAGATGACCCGGAAGCCTTGGGGAAAAGGCACCAAAAGACATTAATCAATAGTGTAAACTAAGTGGAATAAGGCTGTGAAACAAGCACTCACCCTGACTGTAATCCAGAATAGCATAAATGCTGTGTCAGAAGAAATGCAATCTCTTTTTTTTTTTTTTTTTTTTTAAGTGGAAGGAAGAAGCATACTTTTTAAAAACTTGAATATTTTGTAATAGTCAGTGACTTCTAAACAACAACCTCAAATCATAGGTTTATGTGCAAGGCAAACACAGATTTGTGGCAGTGTAAATATTTCTGAGTTCATCCAAATTGATGCATTTTTTAGGGGTTATCTCAATATTGCACCCTAGAGAGAAGGCTCTTTAATATTTCTATGGGATGTAAATACCAGTAAATATAACAAAATTTCACTGCAGTAATGTCAGACTGACATCACACCTACCAATCTGTGCAGAGGTAGGGAATCAAGAGAAAATCTAACAATTATTGACAGGGACCAGATGAAATGAAGTACAATGAAAATTCACATAATATCCCAATTAAAGTATTTTTTGTGCCTTTCTTCTTTATTTCTTTATTTTATTTCTAGCACACTTACAAATGAATAATTACACAGAAATTTTATCTTCAGGTTTGATACTGAAATAAGAGAGATCAGGAAGGTTTGGATCAGGTGTTAAAGTAACGACAAAATTTAAGCTCAAGTAGAATTAACTTTTCCTGTTTGGAATCACTAGATTCCAACAAGGTTTAAGTAGATCTATCTCATTTGGAATTATGGCAATTATTGTATTGTTAGCAACACAATGAAATGGACATCTATAATATTAGCACTTGATTTTTACCATATCAGATGTGTCTTTTTGGTAAAACAACTTTCTGTCCAATTTTATTCTGATTTCAATGACTTTAAATGAGGGAAAATAGTAGGAAAAGCTATACCATTAACATTAACATAGAATGTAATTATTTGAGATGATTATTAAGATGTGAGAACCTCCCCTATCATAGCACCATGCCATTCCCTTGGGTCCTGTGCAGTTACCAGAGAGCAGAGATCAGTGCTACCCCTTCACTCCCTGTGAGGAGCTATAGGCTGCCATGAGGCTTCCCTGCATCCTCTGCTTCTCCAGGACAAACAAACTAAGGGACCTCAACTGCTCTTAGCATGATGTTCATGAAAAAATACAAACAAAAAAATCCCAACAACAAAAAAGGGAAAAAAGAGATAATTCTTAACAATAGACATATTATAATAGACATATTATAATAGACATTAAGGAGCAGCATAGATGGTTTTAAGGTCATATAAGAAGATAAACATCCATCATTTTAACTTTTTTTTAACTCGGTTCTGCAAAATTAGAAGAAAAGCATTCAGAATAAGCTCATTATCTCTTCCTTACAGCTCTCTTCTCTTCCTCCACCAAAATAACAAAGTATCTCATTGAGAAGATAACATTCACCCTTGACTTTTCTGTCATTTCTAATGACGTAAGCCCATATTCATTAATTTTTTTGGTACAAACGATATTCTCCCCAAATCCCAACAGTAAAAAAGTTAATTATTTTCCCTTCATTTTCTACTATCATTTCACCTTTCCTTCTGCTACGAGGGACAGTGTATTGCTTCAGTCTGGTAAATGGTTACTTAATATGTGAGTAGAAATATCTTAAAAAAGGTAATATACTGTGGAAAAGTAGATCAAGCTGCTGCACACTCCCTATGGGATAAAAGACTTCTTTTATATTACACAGAAAATGGTGGTGCTTACATTCAGTAGTAAAATAATGATATATCATTATCATAATGATAAACAAGAAGAGAATATAGGAAACAATATAGCATAAGAATGTCTTTGCATGCCCGTGTACCTATATACCTATACAATTATTATGATTTTAATAATTAATTTTATACTTTCCCTATATTTTTTCATTTGATTCTACGTTTCTCTCTAAATGATTTCCTTGTATGCAGGACAGTCAGTGAATGGGGAGAAATCACTGTCTTCATCTTTTCTGATGGACACTGGGTCCCTAGTCATCAGAACTAGACAGTCAGTCTATACTGAGTAGATTAGCATTGTGAATGAGATGATTGCAACGAATAATGTTTCTCCTAACTTCAATTAGGCCCTTCACACTTCCTTCCATGATAGCTTCATAGTCAAGCCTACTAAGTGGATGGTGAAACAGACTGCAAAATAGCTCTGCTGTTGGGATCAACTAATGACTACTCACATACCCCAGGGGTTTGCTATAAGAGAAAGTACAAAGTTTTGCACCTGAGTAGGAAAAAAAGCCATACATCTGAATGGGATGGAGGTAGATTATCTGCAAAGCAGCTTTGCAGAAAAGCACCCGGGGGTGCCAAGGGACAGTAAATTGAACATAAGCCAGAATGGTACCCTTTCAACAAAGAAAGCCAACAGACTCTTGGGATGCATTTGAAGAACTACTGGCAGCATGCTAAAGGGAATTTTACCTTCCCTGGGAATAGGCTGCTCAGGGTGGTTGTGGACCCTTTCCTTGGAGATATTCAAAACAGGACTGCATAGGACCCTGAGCAACCTTCTTGAAGGGGAACCTGAACTATGGGCATTCCCACCTCAACTACACATTGATTCTGTGTGGTTCTGGGATTCCTAATTTCCAATATTTTCCTTTATAAGAAAAGACGGAGGAAAGTACACGAAAGAACAGGAAATTTAATTGGGTCACTCTCATCGTTGATCTTAAAGTTGATCCTAGTACCAAATAAATGCAAGACACATAGCCACAGAAAGAATAAATATGAATTAGCACTGCTTTGTCTCATTCAGTGAAGATGGCTATCAAGGTTAGAAATAACAATAATGATTTAATTCTTAGAAGCTTGAAAAGATATAATTTGTTGTAAATTTGCCCTGACACTGTTTAATAATACAAGACATAAATCTGATAATTACAAAGAATTCCTTAGACAAAGGCAAGAAACAGTAAAGTAACAATTTCTGAAGTATAGCATAAAAAAAAAAAAAAGTGTTTTCAAATTGATATAACTTATGATATACCAGTTTAAAGTTATGTATAAAGTCGTTAAGGAGCATGAGGAAACATCTGACATTCCCTTAGTTATGACATACGAGCTCTGCAGAAATCATCAAGTCAGTTATACTTATAAAACTTAGTGTGTATTCTACGATGTCTGTTTCTAAGCAAGCATAATCCTGTATGTAGAGCCAAGTATCAAAAGGAAAGCAAAAACTGAGTAGAACAATATTTCAGCAGCTAACAATACATCAATGGATAGAAAAGATGCCAGGAGGTGAAAAGTGCATTTTCTGTGCTAAACTATAATACTTTTATCTTCATGGCACGGAAGGTAGATCACCTGTGACTACATTTTTAAGTCTCAATTTTCTTATTGCTGAAATTGTTATTTTTTTCAGTGATGATCTGATTTATTTTACACCTTTCATTTTCAGTCCTATGTTGTGTTTTAATACAAGTACATTTGATAGCTAAAACACCCTTCATCTGGCTTATTGTTGGCTGTTTGTGTTGTACTTTTCCAGGGTTATCAGATAGAACACGTCCTTGTAATTAATATGTTTACATAAATGTAAACCTGTAAGGCACCAATTTTATTAACTCCTGGTATTAAAAAAGACTTTGGCTAAGAAACTTCTCTTAACTGGAGGGTGACAAAGATAATGAGAATTCCTAAAGCATCTCCTGTATGAGGAGAGGCCTGAGGAGAGACCTGGGACTCTTCAGCCTGAAGAAGAGAAGGTTGTATGGGGACCTAATCAATGATTACAAATAGCTAAAATGTGGGGAGCAGTTGGATGAGGTCAGATATTTTTCATCGGTGTGAAGTGGTAGGATAAGGAGCAGTGGTCAAAAACTGGAACACGGGAAGTTCCATACAATATTTTTTTTTACAATTAAGGTGACAGAACACTGGAACAGTTTGCCCAGAGAGACCGTGGAAACTCCTTTTCTGGAGATATTCAAGACCAATCCAGATGCCTGCTTGTGCGACCTGCTATAAGGAGCCTGCTTTAGCAAGGGGGTTCTACTCAATGATCTCTAGAGGTCTCCTCCAATTCTGCAATTCTGTGATTCTGTGTGTGTGATTAACAGTTATTAATAGAATGTACACATTTCAGAAGCTGACTGGAAAGAAAAATCTGAAAACTGTAAGTATAGTTGGATTTCTGGGAGCATGTCTGAAAACAATGCTGCTTTGTGTGTTAACACAGTCTCCAATTCTCAAGCCTGCAGCCCAGGAAGCAGGTTCACCCTGTTCAATTTCCTTGAGTCCTTTCTTTCTTCTATATTGCCTGTGGTCAAGGCACTAGAACAGTAATGGGTTTTTTGAATGCATTGGTATTTCCATGGTACTTTAACATTATATTTTTCTCTGTCTTTTTTTTTTTTTTTTTTTTTTTTTTTAAATGACTTTTTAAAGCTTGTATATATAAAAAATGCATGCTTAGCTGGAGGCAATTCCAGCCAAAAATTAGCTCCTTATGCCTCATTATCCTACCACTTCACGCATCTCTGAAACTCTACATTATACTCCGAACAGCTTCCTACAGGAAATTTGTTGCCATAAGGCATCAATCAACATATCTTGTGATTAACCTCATACTACAGAATAAAAATATGTCAAAATCTTCTTATGAAAATGGCTTGATGTGTACAGCACAGACTTTCAGACATTTGCTATGTCAGATTCAATGCATATTTATATTGATCTATGATCTGTCATGGCACTGAGTGGAAAAAAAATCAACATGAAAATAAATTTCATAGGATACAGTAAGACAGCCAGCAGTAAGTGTGAAAAAACAAACTACAATCTCTTAGTGTGCAAATTTCATACTGCCTGGAGTCATTATATTTCTTCATCATTATGTTGCTGGGCTTGGACATGTCTGGACAGCTGGCTTGCAGAGAAATGGAAAATTACAGTGCAGAACAGCTCAAGGAGAAGACACTACATGCAGGTGAGCAGATGACTTCATGGAGAAATGTGATTCTTACCAAACAGCCAACAGAAAAAGAAAAAATCCCAAAGACCATAAGAAATCATGCTTGAAAGAGAAAATGAACAGATAGACTAGAACAATAGTAAATCATTTTCCAGAGCCTCAGAATAAATAAAACAATCCTTCTTCATTTAATACCGAATGAGTATAATTTGTAGAGAAGCAGAACAGTTTGCTTCAGGCATTTTAGAGAGACTTTCAGTATCAGCAATGTTTAGATGCCCTTTAAATTATGCATTTCCTATAACTGGTTTGATTAGGCCTCACAAGAGACTGTGAAGAAAAGGTAATAGTTCTGGGATAAAGGGGAAACTAGGTGTTGTTTTTTTTTTTTTAAATCGGTGAGAGAGAGAAAAAGAAGAAATGTGGAGTTTCAGAGGGATAATACAGTGTTGCTAAAGGAAGAAATGAAAGAGTAAATTGCTCCAGGTTATGTCTACAGTCATTTTATTCACTGCAATTATTAACAGTGTTACTTACCAACAGTCATTCAGATTTCTAGTGTCATACCTGGCACCCACTGGCTTCTGGAAAAGATTTTTAGGCAGACTATGCCTATTCTTCGCTCTGTTCTCTGCATCTGATATTTTGATTTTATTGGTATTTTAATTTTATGTTGGGAATGCATCTTTCTATGTAACTGTGACAAAACTTAATTTGTACTACAGAAAAAATAGAACAAATTTGATCTGTTGATATCAGAAAATGTAAGTACTACAGATAGTAGTACTTCTCCAAAACACTATTTAATTTGTGAAGTAGAGGATTTAATAGGGAGTGAGTATATTGCAGTATTTAACAGGAATTGAATATATTGAAGTACTTAATAATACTTGATGACTTTTTTTTTCTATTTGTTTGCTCACTTGTGTAGCTAAAGTTGATGTAAATACTTTCATTCACACTAACCATATCATCTGAGACTGACAGCTTCATTATTAACCCAAGATAATTAATTGTTCCTATCTAAGAATTGAATTTTGACTAGTTTTAAGTGTGAACAGAACTCAGTGAGCTAGAGGCTTTTTAATGGAACTGCTGTATGTATTAAAGCACTCTTTGAAGCTTAGAAGTGACTAACACATCTCAGCAAGTCTCAGGCACAGATACTGGCTTACTGAAGCCACACAGATTCCAGCTTGTAACATCACAGGTGATGTTCTCAGCTCAAGTAGAACTCACCAGTTCTCCAATGCCTGCATGGAGAATATGGCATAGATCTATTCCCAGAGCTAGTACCTGTCTCTGTATCATGTTTTCAGTCATGAAATATGATGAGGCACCATCCAACTTCATCTGTTTTGTCTAAATACAGACTCAGAAGAGTAATTTCAGTATTCAGTGTATTTGCACAATCTTTAGCATAGCAGAGCAAAATGTTAAGAGAAAAAAGTCACAAAGCTGTTTCTCACCTTAAGATAGAGAATTTCTTTTTCCATCAAATATATATTTAAATGCAAACAGCAACCAGAAGTTCATCAGGCTATAGAGCACGGACCCCAGGAAACGTACTGTGTTCCTACATCTATCTGTTTTATATTCACATATTCATACAAAGCACAAGATATGCCATTGTAATCAACTTGTGATATGAAGGATAGAAATAGTATTTTGCACAAATGTCTGCAAAGCTGGAACATTCAGAGGAGGCACTACACATATTATGATGTGTGCTGACAGTGCATATCTTCTCAACTGGATATTCCCAGTGTTATTAACCATTCTATTTTCTGTACATGCTCACTATTTAGGTAGCTGTTCGTCATGAAGGGCTGAGTACCATAGCCTATAAAACTTGAATCTCTAGAAGTTTTTCACAGCAGATACTTGAAATAAAGTCTCCCAACTCAATTGCTAGGGTCATTTGATGACCACACAAGTGCATGCTTGTTGTGTGTGTGTTCATATAGATGTTATTCTAGAGTAAGCATAGAAAGATTTTTTTTTTCTTTATTAATGGTTACCTCTTTCCCTCTTCCCTAAATGAACCTTGGAATTTGTCAGCAGTGTTAAAAACTATCTAGCATTTCTCTCCATTCACAAAAGACAATGTGCTGCCTTATGCATGCAGAACATAGTGCTAATGCATAAACCTCTGACTAGCTCTTCAGAAATATGCTTGCCAACAGCTATTATAACTGTTGATTCCTTGTTAATAGTGCAAAAAATAATTCAAGGATATAAAACAAAGTTATTCATATGCGTATATGGAACATTAATAGATGAATTTTGATTTCAGAATAAAAAGTCACAGACAAGTCCTTTTCCATAAACTTGAATTTAAATGAAATCTTTACCAAAACAGCAAATTTATGAATCTGTTAAGCAAGAAAATCTAGATTACCCCTACAATCTTACATTTTTTCTTATATAGGCATTACTTTTTTTCATCAAATCAGAATGAGAACCTGATAATACTTCCACATTTTATCAATTTTCTAACAAGTGAAATATTTTAGCCTCAATTTTATCACAAGCAATCTCCCTTCTGTCTAATTCTACTCGCAATAATCTCTGAACAAACCATTAATTTGCACAAATTAGATCTGATGAGACATATTTACAAAATTTGATGTAATGTGCACATCAGAGGTGTTGCACAAACTGGACATCTCAGCTCTCCAGAGATTATTCTGTCTGCACAGTGACCTGAGTGAGAGAGAATGAATGTTTTAGAACTGACATTCATTAATCCCAAAAACTCTGCTGACTTCCCTGGCCTTTAAACCCTGCCAAGGAAAGCATTTTCATATATTTTTGTAAGGGCTGCAGCCATATCAACAGCTCTATAGTCAACAGCATCTCATGAAAAAACAAAACAAAAAACCAACAACCAAATTTTCAAAGGTACCTTTGTTTCAAACATTTTCATTTTATGATTTTAGAAAACACTTTGAAGGTGACAATTAGCCAGGAAAAAGCTAAAATATGGTTTCAAGTAATAGCTGTGATCTTGCTTTCTCATCTCTTTTTATGCACTTCTCTGCAATATTTTTTGCTCTTCTCCACAGAGAAAGTAGTAGTATTTCATTTCATTTAATTTAATTCAGATGCATTTCTGTTGACAATGAACTTCGCATTTCATGCAGGTTACATAGAGAACTGGGAGACATTATAATGTCTGGTACTGCAGGGTGTGAGAATGTGATCTCTGGTTGGATGTGATGCTTTTTAGTTTAACTTACTGTGTACATGCTAATTAACAGTGGAAGAAGCAAACTGTCAGAAATGAACTTCCTGAAAAGCTTTGCTGTCTCTGACATGTTGGAAGCAGTGGCACTGGCAGACTGGATAGTCTGCAAAAATACTACATCTGTGAAGGTAAGCTCTCAGGCATTTCAGGGGTGCAAGCTAGGGTTTCTACCAGTAGACAGCTCCTGCTCTCAACAGTTTCATCCACGTCTAGTCACAATTAAACCTGTGCTTCCTATGTCCTAGTACCACCGACATTTATATCTAGAGAGATCCTGGGAAGCAATGTTGTTCTGCTTTGGGAAAGGAATTTTTCTGTCCTTACTTGAAGAGGAGTTTGGCTGCAATGAATGCATGAACTTGGGGTCCAAGAGATGGAAGCTGAAGACTACTTCTATGTTAGTGTACAGATGCAATTCTCTGTCTTCTGAAATGATGTTGAAATTCCCACTAAACTAATCTGCACACAGAACTATCGTAGCCTTTTGAAAATGCAGTATTACTTTCAGCTTTGTTGTTGCTGTCTGTCTGGAGTTTTGATCTTTTTTATTTTTTCACTGTAACGCTGTCCTCTATTGACTTCACAAAAGTCAAAGAAATCAACAGAAGGCTCACAGATTTAATTTGAAATGTTTCTTATTTTGAGCTTCATTGTTCAAGTCCTCTGAACTGATTTCTTCATCCCTTATGACTCTTCAAAGTTTCAGAGGAAAACTGCTCCCAGGCCAAAGGACTACATCTATAAATCTTCAAAATCCTGTATCTAGGCTTTTTTCATCTGTTGTAAACCTTCAGCTTTGCAAGGTGAGTAATCATCCTTGCCCTAATAAAGTTGGTAATGTAACTTGAAATGAAATTTCATTCATCTCTTTTTCAAAGGAGCAATACTATTTGAAAATGAAATAGCAAGCATTTGTTTGACAACTACTCCATTATATTAAAGTCATCCTTCCTGCAGTCATACAAACAGCAAAATGTGAATCAGTGTGATATCTTTTGCCCAGAACTGTGACTTGGTAATTGCAGAAGAAAATGGCAATTTTTTTTTTTTTTTTTTAGGTGATTTGATTTAGGTGATTACTAAAGTAAGGAACATCACAAGATTCCTCTTGAGATTCTTCTTTCTTTACAAAATCAAATTCTACTCTTGCATTTTATATGACTTCTAAGGAGACAGTTCTACAAGCTTACAGGTGACAACATAATTAATGCTTCAGCTGAAGGTGATAGTATACAATACAAACCCTTATAAATGAACTGTTATTCATGGAACAGTAGGTGTGCATAATGAAATCACAAATACACCTACGTTTATCCAAGTTGCCTTTAATACAAGTGCTAACTAGCAAGTTTTCACAGTTTCAAAATTAAATGACTGTAATGCAAAGAGTTTAGAAAAACAATCCTTTCCTAGTACGCAGAAGGAAATTGTTGTGCATAAGCAGTGAAACCCACTGGTTTACGTCTTTGGCTAGTGCAAATCACCAGAATGATACAGCTAGTGACTTCAGTCTTATTTGCCCTGCCTGGTGTGACCATTCTCCAGCCATAATGCATTCCCCTACAAAAGTTTATGACAACAAATACTCTGATTCTCTTTGTTTCTGTTATTGACAGTGGAGATTTGCTGCTTTTCAAAAATTTAGTCTTCAAGACTATTTAAATGCGGCACTGTTTCTATTTGCACGATTGACATGATTTGATTTCCTGTGCTCTATTTTCAAACAACTTGAAAGTATTCCTTCCCCCCCCTTTTTTTATCATGTACTTCTTGTATTTGCTTGTAACAATTTCCACAATTGACTTATTTAAAAATAAGTATATTCATTTGTTTAGCATTGGCCACTGCCTGAAAGTTCTGAGCACTAGATCCCACTACCTGTGTTTCAATCCCAGCAATCAGCTATTAAGCCAGACAGAAATATGATTGCTCTTTCAGTTTTCACACATTATGTAAATTGGAAAACATACGACATTTCTGCCAGTGACTTTGTAACCAAAAGAGAAATTTCAATTTCATCTTATTTTCTGAACATTTATAAACAGAGTTTATGGTTTTCTTCCTTTAAAGAAGTTTGGAGTGAAAGTGATATACAAGAGCTGCTCTGAAAGCAATGCCTATCTTATCATGTCACTTCATAATGTCAGAAGCAGATTTTGCTCTGATGTTACTGATATGGCAGTAGAGGTTGAATGTACCCACCAATATTCTGTTACATTTTTTTGCCGTGTAATAGATGGCAATAGAGGGGCAGTCTGACAAAAATGGCATCTGATAAGGAAGTGCATATGAAGGAAAGGTGTGTAACTGAATTCGTTGATGTGGAAAAAATGGTGCCCCTTGATATACACCAATGCACTGTTTGAGACCAAACACTGGATGTGAGCATAGTGAGGTGGTTGGTGCTGCGTATCATTAACAACACGGTCACAGTAGCCTTTGAAACAGTGGATCACCTCCCCTGGTACAGATTTTTAGGACCATGGCATGCATGCTCTTGTTCGTCACTGGAAAAAAATGCACAAAATGGTGACTAGTTGAAAAAGTGTGTTTTGTGTCTGAAAATTTGCTCTATAAAACAGTGTTACTGTGTTCTTTGTAGCTGCTGTCATTTCCACGGAAATAAATAAGGCACTGCTTTCAGAGTAACCTACATAATTTGCAGTAGTATTTAAAATGATCGTGCTGGATGGCACTTGCTATTACATTATCTAAATATTTTTTTAACAGCTATTCATACAAGGAGTAACACAACAAGCTGTAGAGATGTGGAATGTTACTGGTAATTTTTTTTTTTTAATGTGAATATTTCTATACTTTCTCTTTTTTTTTATTAGTGGTGTCCTGGAAAAGTATTTCAGCTTTCATTGAATATATTCTTTATTCTTAATGAAGAGTTTTTCATTTGCATTATATAAACAGTTAAAAGTATCTGCCTTCTGGGGTACGTAGGCCAGGCAAGTTCTTTGGAATAGTGTTTGTCTTCCTACTGGATTTCTGTAATGCTTTTGCTGTAATGCAACTAGAAGCTGAATAGCCTGTGTTAATGAATCATCTTCACTTGTAAAGGAACCTGAATAGGTGAGATGAATTACTCCCTGGAGATCCCTCCTCAGAAGATGAGAGTTAGAGGGGTGACAGCATAGATCAGACAGCTAACTTTCAGAATACTAATGCTAAATGACAAATTCAAACCAAATAGCATTAAATATTTGAATAAGAGCTCACAATATTTTATATTTTCTGTGCAATTGGTTAATTGAGAGTTTTTTCTTTTAATGATACCTTTGCATATAAAATAATCTTTAGTATGTCAGAATTATTTACCTTAAAATTAAGGAAATTATTAATATAATGAAATTTTATACTAATGGGCAAAATATTTCCATTTGAAGTCATAAATTCATCTGACTTGACAAACTTTTCACTGAGGAGATCAGCTGTAGACAATAGAAAGAGAAAGGCAACTCATAGACACAATTAATCCCGTTGTGAGTTAACAGGTGAAACTGGGTGTTGTGAACCCCCAAATTTATCATTCTAAATCATCTAAATCATTAACCAACCTCTCTTTTAATTAAGGATTATGAAGAGAGCCTAGAATAAGCAAGATGCTTCAAGTAATTGCTTTAAACTAAGCATTTAAAGTTCATGTGTAGATGATCATTTTACTATCTGATTATCAGACATGAATTTTGCAACTGAGATGTTTGGAGAGCAAAAGAACTTCATAAGTATATCCAAGCAGTCATTCATTTCCGTTCATTGTGAAGGTTCCTTGCCTTTGATACTGTGACACTTGCACGGCAACTTCTTTTCCTGGGAACTGATGTTCTGTGTATTCTGTAGAATGTAATTATTCTCACAGAATTTTGTTAGGAGATAACATGCCAGAGATTTCTGAAATGTGCAGTAAAACAGTTAAGCATAGTCACCATGTTAAGTACCATCTAAGTAAATGTATAGTAATTGACGTTTTGATTTTTGCACATTGCTGCTCGAGTCATTTGTTTGCATATGTGGAAATCACATGGTAAAATTATACTGCTGAGGAAGATCAACACATGAATAGATCACTGACTACTCGCAGGATCCTTGTCTGTTTGGTATTTAGGATGTGGAGTACATGCAAGTTCCCCTGAAATCAGACAGCTCTGGGTATAATATTCAATATCTTTTGCTTATACAACTATCCACTATCCTTAAATGAAAACTTCATGAGAAAACCCTAGGACAAGAGAAAACAAAACAGTCTGTTTTAAACATTCTAAGAATTGGTGTTGTTTCGTTCAAGGCTATGCTTCCTGCAATGAAAAAAAGGATGTTTAAGATATGTAATATTTAAGAATGGCTCTAACATTGTCTTTAGCAGATATGTCCCAATTTCTTGGTGTTCAATATATCCTCTTTCTATATGCTCATAGAGTATGAGTAGAGCCTTGTAGGTAGAATTGGTGTTTAATAGACGTTTAACACCTAAAACACACCCTATGGGGTGCTCTGCATTGGTAACCATCTGTGAACCCCCAAAAATACCCCCTGCCCATTTTGAGGTAGTTCTTGGACCTAAGTAGCACACGTGTTAACAATGACAACATCCCTTAAGAACCAGAAGTTGCTCAATAAAAACACCTGTTTTCAGAGGCTCCAGGTTGACCCTCCACCCTTGGACCAAAGAACTAAAGACTTACATATTGCTGGATCCCCAGGTGGTGAATATACATATCATTCTAATCTTTTACTTTTTCTTTGTTTTCTTTGTTTTCCCATTTTATTTAGTTCTTTATCTCAGGATGGTTACTACCAGATAGATACACCAAGTCCTGTTAGGTGTGACTTACGCTATCATATTTGTCTGTCTTTTTTGTTTCATGTGGTCTTATTGCTGTTTTTGCTGAGTCATGCTGACCATACCATTGTGTTGTCTTGAATACCAGAGAAATTCCTCACGCAGAGTAAACTGAAAAAACTCACCTCCCTCGCAACTCACTGAGCAGGACAAGACACATGCCTACAATAGCAGGAAGGAAGCTGGCTAACAAGCACAGCTGTGATACAAATGTCAGTGGTGAAAACATATGGCACCTCCTTAAAGTACTTCCTTTACTGCTTTCATTATTAATACAACTGATTGTAGCTAATTTCCAAGATTTAGATTATAAACGGACAAAATATGACCAATTTAAAGAATGTAAAATTTTCAGGTGGATACCTTTTATGCTTCCCTAACAGGTCTAAACTCTTTATTTTCCTTTCAGCTATTTTATAAAGGCAAAAGAAGAATATAAGGTAAACTCAAGTCCACTAACCCAACCTCTTTATGAGTAACTCTTTTAATGATACGTTTATCTAATACTAAGTTACAGAGGAAGTCCACCATATGTACGTAGATGTCTGCATTAATATCAATTTAATATATTATGATTATTGCTGTTGTTGTGAAAACTAGACAAATTAATTAAAATAGTCACTTAAAGTGTTTCTTCATTTACACAGCTTTTAAACTCCATCTAAGTATTAATTCTTCCTTTTCTTGCTTTCAGAGGGCTCATTATTTCCACTCAACTGTGCTACCCAAAGAGGAACTTGAAGTGTAGCATACTGTGATAACAAGGAACATTCTAGGTGATGACCCCCAGAAATCAAAAGTCAGTATTATTAGTCACTATTAGAGATGGTGTAATAGAGTGGATGATCATAAATATTTTGCAAAAATGGAAATCAGGCTGCATCATATTCTTTTGAAAATTAATGTTAATGTCTAATAGCCAAAGATAGTTAACTCTCGATGATACAGTCTTTTTAATGTCAAAGAATGGCCAACCCGGGTGATTCTGTGATTCTGTGATTCTGTAATGTCATTACTGAGTTTGGTTTGATTTATTTAGATTTAGAAAGACTAAACTACCCTGAAAACAACTGCAGGACTTATCACTTCCTCTCTGAAACCTGTAATGTTCATACTGGGATAATACAACAGATCACGGAGCATGTGGTCACACACATCAGTTGGACAGAAATTATCTGCAAAGAGCTCCGAAGCTAACTATCTCTGAGAATGTCTAGCATGCTTTCAATATTGCTGCTCTACGTAATTCATGTTACATTAATCACCAAAATGCAGTGAATACCGACAATATAGGCCACAGGCATCAAGTTCCAGATCTGAGTTCCCCTAATTCAACAGATAAAAGCCTTAAACATAAAAGTACCTCAGGTCATTGCTACCATAATCAGGAATAGAATGTGTGAGGAAAAAAAGATAAAGAGATACAGGGTTCAAATCCTTCTGAAGGAGGTTTTAATAAAAACTGATAAGTCTCTGTGGAGTGTTTCAGCATTAACTAAGCAATGTTTTAGTGAAATGGTGTTTCAACTGTGAAGTTTTCAAGCTCTGACTCATTTCAGTTAAAACTGAAATACTGCCTGAAGTGTTTCAGGCAGATATATTTACTATGTAATATTTGCACTTAATTTTCAAAAGAAGAGAATGAGTAATAACAGACTATAATTGCCAGGATATACCTTGTCTAACAAAAAGGAGTTATCATTAGATCCCTATAAAGTAGTTGCAGTCTTTGACAAATACGTTTAATATCTCATTGTCTACTGAGATTGTTCTAGCCACTCATTAGGCTAAAGCACCATTAGGAAATAACATTTTTTTTTTCCTTGGCAAACTACTGGTTACGTGGATGTGACTTAAATTTCTTCTTGTAGTAAAATCTTATTATAAATTATAATGAGTGTATGAACAGGTCTGTAAAGCAAATTAATGTATGTATAGCACAGCAATCTATTTTTTTTAATTGTTTTAGGCTATTTTATTAAATTGTTTTAAACACAATACTGGTGTTTAAGCACAAGTATTATGAACTGCAACAAGTATAATTCCAGCCTTTCCTAAATATACCGTTAAACTGTTTTTGTGGGAGGAAATTATATTTACTCGGTTCATTTCTCAAGTAGAAGGTTCTTGGACTCCTGTACTCCTCTGGTCATACGGGAATACAGAAATCATCCAAAGGCTCCTGAAGTTGCCCTAGGAGGAATAATAACTTCATCACAGATTATAGCTTAAACTCAATTTTCCACAACATGATAGTTTATAAAGTAATAGTATGTGCCCTAACATTTGTTGTTGATTCATGCTCAGCCTGAGGCAGAAAGTCTGCTGCCTTACAGGAGAAAATGATGTTTCCTTGAATGAGGATAGTAGATGACAAACATAAATGTGGGTTCTACTACTTCAATTTTTTTTTTTTTTTAATTTTTTGCTGTTATCCAAATAATCGGCAGATTCTGTTGTACCTTTACAGGAAGCAGTAACATCATCATACTATTTGCTGCAGTATGTGCCCAAACGATAAATATTGAATTACTTGCTGGTTTCATATACAACAATATCATTCCAGAATAATGGTTCAAATCAGCGACGCAATTTTCCTGAAATTAGTCTGGTTGAATTCATTTGTGAGGCCAGAGAATGTGGCTGTATCTTGGCCATTTTTAGGTGTCCTTTTAGATTCCAGAGCTCTGTTAATGGTTTTATAGAGGGAGAAAAGGACATTAAATGAAAATATAAACATAGCATTAACCCTTAAATAAGTGTAAGGAGTGGTTGATTTCATATTGGCTATATCTAGTAGAGACTAGTAGAGACTAAGAAGTATTTAGAAAGCTATTAACACTTTTTGTATGTGAGAAAGAATATAATATGGGATGTTCAAGCTTCTTCTGATCACATCGCTTTCTGATTGACAATTTGAGACTAATCTACACAACACAGAATTTCTAAAGTAGAGTATGTGAATCCCATCTTAAGACTTAAGTTGAAATATGAATGTCTGAAAGTACTAAGGGTAATTTAGGGATCTGTCCTAAAATTAGTTTAAAATCCAGACAGGGATTCAACCTGAGCTAAGGTGAAGAAATCTCTTCAGATGCTGCGTATCAGGGGTATGTCAAAGGGCTGGCAGATGTGATATGGGACCTATGAAAGATGGATGTTGCTGTAAATAATCAGCTGAGAAAGAAGAATAATATCCTTGGGTATCTAAACTGCTCTTCATTGCTACCTGTATAGACAGGTAAATGAAATACTACCACTATTGAGTTTTAGACATTTGTGATTATGAATCACAGTTAACTTTGATTTGATTTTTGGCATTATAATGGTTGAAAGGAAGTCTGGTTTTACTGAAAACAACTTATTCCTATGTCAAGATAATATTCTGGGGTAATTACTCGAAACGCATTAAAAAAAAAAGAAAAAAAGATATCCTTGTGTTTTCTAAGTAGTTAAAGGCGACGTTTCACTTTGTCCATTATATTCAAAGGTATTTGAGAAAGCTCAGATTTTCTGACTGAAAGACTGTATTTGTTCTCATATTTTTCATAGCTTTGTAAATATAAACTATATGACAGCTTGGGTGCTAATAAGCTGGGAATTGTCCAGGCAACTCAGAAACTCAGATTTCTAGAGTGATTCTAAACTCAGTTTTTATATTTAAATTTAACTTTGCGGCTTTCCACACTACTTGTTTAGTTCTTCTCTAAGTGATAAAGCAACATTATTCCGCATATACAATTTGAACTACTGTATTTTACACTCCTGCATCCACCACTGAGTCTGAATAATGCCTGACATAACATTACAGGATGGGAAATTAAATTGACTACACAGTACATACCTTCATATTTTGAATTTCCTGACTTGTATGTGCTTGATTACTGATGAAATGTTACACTAATTTTTATTCATATTTAATATTAAAATGCATGTCCTACAAATCCTGTAATGGTGTCTTTATAGCCAAATTCAGATTGACAAATATTGTTCAGTATATTAATGCAAATATAAGTAGATTTTTGAAAATATGTGGAAAATTCCATATGCTGGAAATAAATACCAGAGTGCACATCTGCATGCTCAAAGAATTTTTTCTGAATTAAGTATCTTATGTAGAAACTTAGAAAGAACAAACTGGTAATTAATATGATCAAGGAAAAATAGTATTAGGAGGTAGCTCGATTGGGAGGTTTCTGATTTCTTCCCATATGCATGAGAGACTCATGTATCTGACTTTATAAACTCTTAGGGCAAACTTCAAACATTGTTTGAATATTTGTAAGCCTTTATAGTGTAGGTTCAAGGTCTATTTTAGGGCATTTTCATGAGTTTTCAGTGTTGAGAATAAGAAGTATAGATTTTCTTTAAGCCTTTTTTTTTCTCTTTGCATTTGTTGTAGTCTCTTAGAAGTTTGAGATTTTGATGCAAAACCTTATCTGAAGAATGAAAAATAAAGAAGGATGGATTTTCCTAACTACAAAAGAAAAAATATATGTAGCTGAGCACATAGTGATCACTCTCATGAAAACTAAATATATCAAGTGAAATGATCAGAAAACATTTTAAATCAAAAAAAAAAAAAAAAAAAAAGAAAAAAGAAAAAAGTAGGGAATTACTAACAAGGTTCTGGGGAGAAGGAGGAAGGAGAGTCTGTCCTGTGAGAATACTAAAATATCTTGGTTTATCTAGCCTAGAAAAAGGCTTAAAGGAAATATAACTGGTATTAGATCTCATTTTAGAGAAAATAATGGAGGAGAAATACTTAAGCAAAAATATAATTGTAGTGCAAAACGGAATGCACTTATTCTGTATATACTTAAGCTAAAAGATTGAAGCAGGTTTTTAGCTGTAAAATGAAATAAATTCTTCATGTTGCAGTTGCAACTAAAAGAGTATGTGCATTTGCAGACAAACGATAATAGCCATAGAAGAAGATAAGTGTATAGGGCAATACTTATTGTTAAAGGTGAAGTAAATATAGATGTTGTAACTTGCTCCTCATCTCTATGTAAGTAAATCAGAAAATAAACCTCTCAAAATTGCAGCTAAAAAATTTCCTTTGCCACGTGCTTCCAGCTGTTAGAGTGTGAAATCAACTTCCATCTGTGTCTTCCCTTTAAAAAAACAAAACAAAACAAAAAAACCCACAACCTTGTTATTATTTACCTCTTGAAGGACATCACAAGGCAGTACTCAGCAATCTGCAGGACAGCAAATTACCAACATGATTTGTTCACATAGTAAAGGGATCCATTTCCACAGTCATAGCACCATTAAGCAACCACTGGCTTTCCAGATGGAGGCCAAGGATTGTGTGGCCAGCCCAGGTCTGTCCATAAACGTCCCCAGAGATGACACTTTACAACCTTTACATCTGAGGAGTGAAACAGTGGAGCCCAGGACATGCAATGGAGCTGCTGCAGAAAAGGATTTCAGCAAGGTCAGGGAAGAGCTGATGGAGTTCCTTTCCTCAAGAATTTCTTGGCTCTGCTCCTTGGTCAAGAGTCAATCACACCATGTCAGTACAGCCTGTTGTAACATTTATACCCTGGGAATCAAAAAAAGGCAAAATCTTCAAACAAAGAAGGATCTCAGTATCAGAAAAAAATATCACATCAGAAGCTTTCAGGTTAAGGTAAGGTGTCCTTTTAGGATGCCAAAAAAAACAATACGGAAGGTTTGACTGTTATGGTGATGCAAGTTTTGACCTTCCGCTCATCATTCCAGATCTCCAGGCAGCAGAGAACAGTTCCTCACGCATTAAGAGGTGGGAAAGCAGGGTATTCTAAGAAAGCAGCAGTTTCATGTGTGAAGGGGAGAAATGGGTGATCTCTTTCGTATAGTTATGTTACATGTTTTGTGTAACTTATCTATGTCACTTTTCTATAGCAGCACAGCCTTAGTTTTCAAACACAGTATTTTTGTGTTTTCATCATAAAGCTGAGTTTAAGGTCTCTTTCTCCTGAAATGAGAACTCCCAACTTTATCAGTGAAAAAAAGAAGGCAATTTTAATCTAAATTCTGCTGTGTAAAACTCTTTTCAGTACAAGCCCAGAAGTCAACAACGTATCTGAAATGTTTGATTAAGTTTCAGTGAGATTTAAGCATAAACTTATGAACAAAAGTTTCTTTATGTAGTACCACTGTAAAGATATTGAATACTGATATATTTGGTTTTTTTTTTTTTTTCTTTTTTTTTTGTCTTTTTCTCAAAGACATTTATATCTCTCAGGTTTCCTATGCTAAAAAACTATTTTTCACATCAAAATACTAAAGCTGTCCGAAGAATTTACTGAAAACAAGTTACTGCAAGAAAACAAACAAACCAACCAACCAACCAAAAAAAAAAAAAGCAAACAAACAAACAAAAAAACCTATTAGAAAAATCCAGAAGAATTTTGATTTTTGGGAGCAGAATGGTAAACAGATAGTCTAGAAGATTAGGAATGACAGAGTGTCAGCCAACATTTAAAGCCTTTACAGGTCGAAAACTAGTAGAGGTGCTTATGTCTATTACAAGATTCATAAAGATGAGTAGGGAACATGAACAGATAAGCACAAACCTCATACAAATTCTGAACCACAATGAAACTCTGCTCATTTTTGAAAAATGTTCTTTAATATTTCATGTTTTAAAGGAAAATGTCAAGCAACGCTGTCAATCAATAACAAGTCAAATTGGAAGCTTAGCTTAGAGAAATGAATTTTTCATTTTCTCCTTTGAAAATACGGGATTGTATGTAAAATGTAGATATTTTGATTGTTTGGGCTCTCATCAGCTCATGTCTGTTTTCAAATGCATCTCTCAATCTGTGGAGCCAGGGGGAAGTAATACAGCAAGATACTGTAACAGCTAGTTCTCATTAATATTTAAGGCCTCACAGCATCATTCCTGTTGTGCACAGAATCCCTTACATATGTGCTTCAAAAGAAGAGAGGTTTAGCTCTCTGGTCTTTACAATATGCATATATATGCATGCTGTATTTATAGTTAAAGGCTACTTGTGGTTGGTTGGTTGATTGGCTTGCCTTTATTTTTCCTTCAGTTTTACAGTCATAAATTCATATGTGGTCGTTATTTGCAGCCATTCTAGACAGTTCATTAATCTTTCCTTGCTACCAGTTCATATTACAGGTGGCCAGCATATACAAGTTTGAGATTCAAATGCCAAAAAGCTAAATCCTGAACTCAAAAACTGTGAAAATATGTCTTACTTTTTTATATATGTATTTCTAACAACAGTGTTTATTGTTGTTTTGCCTTTTCCTTTTCAAATTGCCACTTGGAAATTTAGTACACCCCTAACATTTAATGAACCATAAACACTTTATAAAGGCAGCAGGACATAGACGTATGTTTACTTCCTTGTTCTAACTTTACTTGTTCCTTAAGGGATGGTAAGAACAGGAGCTAGTCTCCTAGCACAGCTGTGTAAGAAGAGCAGTACAATTCAGAAACCCCCAGATTTCTTGCAAAGGAAAACTATAAATCTGTATGATTGGTTTGCTTGGGCAAAAAGTCAATTTAGTGAGGTTTTGGGGTTTTCTCATAGGCAGTAATAATGTTTGCATTTTACATGATAATAGCTGTTTAAAGATTTATAAATTATTCAGGGAGCATTATTATCTCCTGGTGGCTAAATGCGAATAATGTCAGTTCTTTTTAGAGATGAGTTTACATTTTGCCAAAATTATATTTAATATTCATTTTTAAAGGCTAAATGAACTGTCAAAAAAATGTCATATAGAAAGTAATTTTCATGGAACGCATTTATGAAGAGATTCATTCCCACCACAATATCTAGCATAAAGCAGCTTCATCCTTTTACTGGTACTTTTTGAAAACTTATTTGGACATGGAATAAAACAATGTAGAAAGAAGCCAAAGTTCCTACAAGCTTCTCACAGTTTCTATTACTCTAATAATTGAAACAGTCATCTGTCTCTACCTGATTAAAGCAGCTGCTTGTGCACTGTAGGTGACTTTTGGCTTGTAGAACATCTCTAAACAAATCTGGCAGACAGAGCCACCAATTCAGAGAGGCTATAGGCCTTCTCATTTTGAAACTGACAGAAACCTCCATCTATGTCCATAACAGGGAATCTTAAATTTAAGGTCACAGCAACAAAGTCATTTATTTGCAGAGTTTTGGCTGTGTGACTGAGCAGAGTTCCTTGCAGCATTGCACTGCACTCTTCCCTTTTCTGCATCCAGCACAGAAGACCCACTTCAAAGGGTTATTTGCACACAATGCTATCTTTGTGCAAAACCACTTGATGTCTCTCAGATCCTTTGATCATTCTAGCCTTACCACCAAGTCAAGGCTGTGACAATTATTTGTGTTCAATATGACGAAATTCCACAGGACTTTTTGGGTTTATTTTTCTGCAAGCTTGGTAGAAATCTGTGGTATATGAACAACTCAATTTAATGCTAAAAATAATAATAATAAAAAAAAATTAATGCCTATGAAACCCTTTCACTTAATGTAGGAAAATATTTGGGAAAAAATAGAATCAAAGATATTTCAGATTTTAAATCTAGTTTAAGCCACATAACTCCTGTGTTTGTTGTGTCCTTTAAAGCTCTCCCAACTTCTACTGTGACACCAGAAACACTAAAAATTTCATAGGTTAATAAGCTGGTTCTTATCAACAATTGCAGTTACGGCCACCTAGCCAAAATACTAATCTCTCGATATGCAGCCTAAGCTTTGTATCTGAAATCAATCATACTTGCAGGCAGCCTGAGATATACATGCTGCAATCTAATATTAAATACCCTATAATACCTTTTCTTTTGGTTCCAAGGACTCTGTCATGTTCAGTACTATCTCACTCATGAAGAACCCCTTGCTTTCCACAGATATAAATGTATTGCTAGCAGCAATTCTCTCTTTGAGCTCTACACTATCTCTCACTGCACAAGCAGTACAGTATTTTCGGCATCTTTTAGCATTATGGGCAGCTCATTATATCCACAGAAGATTGTGGTGCTATGACTTTAACTAGTATTTCATGTGAAGGAAGAACAGTCAACCTAAAGTTGATATTTATGTTCAAGCTTTATACTTTACACTAACACTGACTTGCTCTTTTTTACTGCTTCCCTTCAAGTGTGTCTGTGATGGTAGAAGTTTAAATCTATTGCTACTTCCACAGTAGGATTTAGATTATATGGAATAAAATCTGAATAAACTATACCAATGTAAGTAACACAGTAGACTGTGTATGTGTGTTTTGTCGGTGTAACATTTTTCTGTTTTATTTTCTCATTTTGTTAGCAATTAAAAAAAAAAAAAAAGGCAATTTCTCTGTTTGTTCAGTGGGATCTGTTCTTGTTTGCTTTAATTTCCTTTCTAAACAGCTGTGTTTATAGGAAAACCCTCTGCCCAGAGGTACAGAGTGAAAAAATCCCAGAGACGCTTTTTGGATTCTAGAGAGAATCAAAGAACCACAATTACTCAAAGCATTGCTTCCAAAGCTTTTGAGTGGAAAAAATTATGGACCTTGCTGAATCTCACAGCAAAACTTGCTTTCTCAGCAACAATTACTGTAGATGCACTTACAAACTGACACCACTGATAATGTCAATGAGCAGCTGGGATCTTAAACGGAACCTGCTGTTTCACATATATTCAGGCAATCCTGGGCAGGGAATAAGCAGCTAGAGTGGCAGAGAAGATGTTGCTGCATGTGTATTTGTATTTTTTACATTTATATCTCAATGTATACATATGTATATACAGATATAGAGAGAATTTGCAATCAAAAAGAAGAAAAAAAAAGAAGCAGAGCCATGCATTTAGAAAAGAAATGTAGGAAAGGTGACTAGGGTGAAAGGATACCACCTGGCACTCAGCAGGAGAACCAAGGCATCAGAAGAGCAGCGCAGAGATGCCAGCAGGTGAACAGGTCAGTGGGAGGCTGGTAAATGGCAGCCAACATGTGGCCAGGCTAGCAGGCAGCAAACACCTGGCAGCCTCTTTGTGAACCAGTCAGCATGAGCCCAGCATGGAGCAGAGAGAGCAGGTGGAGAGGGCAGCAGCCAGGATGGATACCTGGCAGCTGCTCTGGGGTCAGCTAGTGGACAGAGCTTGCTGCACAGAGCCATAGACAGAGCTGCTTGCACTCATACTGTTGCCTTAGGTTACTTCATGCAGTTTAAAAGGAAAGATTGAAATTCAGCTTCTCTGAAGTGTGTTAGGTGGGGAGGTCTGATGAATAAAGAATACGTGACGGTGATCAGTGCCAAAGAGCTGTCTTAATTTCAGCATCTCTTGAGCTAAACTGGAGGGAAATTTCTTTTCTTATGCTAATTCTGTTTTGTTAGTACTGTGGTTTGTATTTAGATCTCAGGGCAAAAAGTGCCATAACAGTTGTAACATTTCAGTCTTCCTTCAGGGAACATTACAGCAATGAGATATTTTTTCTAATTTCCAGAATAATAAAATAAAGATTTTAGAACACCTGATAGCATTCATTGCAGCCCCACACACTTGAAGGCACTACACTAATTAGCACTATCTAGAACCTGGCTTTTTATGTCCACCCTATCTTTGATCAGCTTTGTTGAGTAGGGCAGATGGAGGAAAAGACAATAACCTCAGGCGTTACTACTGCAGTATCAGCACTCCTGTTGTGAAGGGTCTAGGCAGAACCAGTGGGCAAAAGAAACGTTAAGGTCTGAGGCACAATTCATGCAAGCTCTTTTAATGAAAACAATGAAGTATTTTCTCTCTATTTTGAAAACCACGATGTTTCCCCAAAGAGATAACCATACAGATAGATGACCTATTCAATTAAAAATCTTTCACTGAACTGAATCATCTGGGATAAAATTTAGTATACATTAAGAGCTCTTCCTCTGGACAAGAGAGACAAAATTTCTGTACTCATCAGAACATGTTTTTGTGTTTTTATTCTTTCTTCTTCATTGCTGAAACATCATTCCAAAGAGAATATTTGCTGCAAATGAATAACATTTCTCTCAGGCAATGGTGTTCAGTAGGGGCTAGAATGATCCTTGGGTGTATAAACAGATGGATATTATGTAGGAAAAAAGAAGTGGTACTACCTCAATGCATTATGGCATTCCATGACTAGGACTGCTTATTGTATTTCAAATAAAGACTTTTTGAAAAAAAAAGTTTTATGAATATAAACCAGTTCAGCACTTCAACAGAAATACATCCAGGAAGAAATTTTATTTATTTATTTTATTTTATTTAGAGGAAGAAATCTGAAGGCTAACAATGAAATGTTAAAATCATGCATTCCTGCCAGAGTAAAGTTGCATAAATAACGATAAAAAAACCAATCTTGCTCAATGGATAGTATGTTGTCACTGAAGAAGACTAAAATACACAACAGAGCGAAAATTTTGCAATACATTAAGAAATAATCTGCAGGTAAGAACTGTAATATATATTCATAAAGGGCAACGCTTAAGATAGTGCAAGCAATCTTGGCTGTTAATTTCTTGACTGGAGTTCTTAGCTTTGCAACCTTTGCTTTTTCTTCATTAATATATTCTAAGTAATTGATCATTTTTTATGGTTTTTTGGAAGCTCAGATGACATGGAAACAGTCCAAAACTGTGAGAGTGGTGATAGTAGAACAATCAGCAGTAAACTGTAGAACAAAGTTGCTGATCAGTGCTTATCCCTCCCAGTTCACAAATGCACAGTGTGGCTCTGCATTATTTGTGGTGTGATTTTGCCCACATTTTCATATAAACCTGTACAGGCTCCCATCTGCCAGTGTGTACCCATACATTTTAGCACATAGTATAATAAACGGAAATCACATTCTCTAATGTAAATGTGCTCATTGTCAGTCTCTGTAAATTAAATTGCCAATTAACTGTTCCTCATTAGAAATGTTAGTTTTGTTCCAGAAGAAATTCAGTAGTTACGTGCATTTGTTTATCAGCATAGTTTCTCCTTTTTGATGTTATAGTTAATCGTATAATGCAATCTAAATGTTCCAGACCTGCAATTCAACAACATGATACAGTACTAATCAGATACTTTCCTCCCTGTGAAGTTCTCTGGAAAACTGAGAAATTATGTTTGTTGGAAATCTTAGAGGAGGAGGCAGGAAAGTTTCAGTATGAATTGTCAGGATTTTGCCGTTCTGGAAATCCTGAAGTTTCAGTTGAGGTGAGAAAATCAAGTTAACCAATTATGCATGCTCAAGAATATTCAAATGCTATTTGGTGTCGCTATGAACAAAATATATTGGGCAAATCAATGCAGAAAGCATCCCTTTATTATTATTATTGTAAGGCAAAAGTTCAGAAATTCTATTTAGTATCTAGGTGGGAAAAAAATAATTATTATTTTCACATACAAAAATTACTGTAATTATATAAATCAAAATAATATATAATAATGCTATAAAAATTAATCTGAAATGTTTTAAATCTCAGGTTTCCAATGGAATTTGAACTGTAATTAATGCAGAGAAAGCAGATCTTACATTTTTGTAGTCAAGTGTAACTGACAAATGAGTACAAAAATGCTTTTCTACAATACAAAACACTTAGCTACTTGTTTTTCTACTGAGATCTTTTACACTATTTCATATATCTTGCACTGCAAAGCATATTCCTACTGAAAATATTCCCACAGGAATACATCTGAGTTGACTGATCTAACCTTAAGGCCTTCTCTAAGCTTGGCAGTTAATGAAAATGATTCATAGTCATAATGGTTGAGGGGAATGATGTACTGTAAGAATCTGGGGAAGAAACTGAGACTGCTTTCTGCTATTTTAATGTAAAACTCAGCAAACTGTAGTACATTTTTAAAAAAGGGACAGAGAATACCTTATATTTCTAGAGCATATCTGTGCTCACTTACACACCCACATGATCTGTGATAGAAGGGCACTCTGCTGTTTTTTGTTTGTTTGTTTTGTTCTGTTTTAATGAAATTCTTGCCAAGTTAGCAACAGGAAAAAAGCAATAGGAAAAAAGCCTTACTGCTGAGTAATTACTTCCTGACCATCTTAACCATCAATAGGAATGCACTACAGATTCCAATATGGCATCTCTGTGGACAATTCGTTCCTTCTACCATGGTAGGTACTGCAGGAAACATGAAGTGAGCCAAAAGCCAAATGGATAGCAGCGATTTTTCTTGAAACTTTCCAGGTAAACATATAGATAGGTATTTGTCTGGGGAGAGAAAGGGTAGGTTTGCTTTGTCTTGTTAAAAACACTTCAGTCTCAGGATTTCTTTCTGTATGGAAAGCCAAAATTTATTTATTTATGTAAGAAGAATGTAAGTTGCATCCATACTAGAGTATCATGAATACAAAGTTAATCTTTGTGTTAGGAAGATAAGTGAGCAAGTCCTTTTAAGATATAAGGCTAGCTTGTGGCAACGCACATTAACAGCAACCTTGAACAGGGTGAAAAAGAACCCAGTGGTGTAAAATATCATTCTAAGGTTTTCCAGGTATCAGAATGGCAGTTTTTTCTCAACATTGAATATTCATGATGCATCATAAAACTAATGATAAACATAAAAACTGATGTGAACGTTTGACTAATTTGTTCTTATCTGTTTGGAAGAGCTGTAGTAATTGCCTGGTTTGTAAATTAAACATCTGCTACGGGAATAAACAAAAACATAACTGAGAATATTCAAATAAATCAAATTCACCATCCTTCCATAAGTTTTATTGTATGGTTTCATCAATTTTATTACACCTGACTTCCTCATCAGCATAGAAGCCAGTATCTAATTTTCTTTTAGATATCCTATTTGTAACACTAAATTTTTTCTGAATCTTACAAACTATTGTTCTTATTTGAACAATTTTGCTTGTTTGTTGTTTGCTTGTTTTCTGTCTGAAAGACAGTTAATAAAACAGACAATTGCAGTAAATTTGGCTACTGTGTTTATTTATTGCTGAACTGTTACCCATACCCAGAAACAATAGAATGCTGAAAGTAAACCCTATTTGTGCACCAACCAATTTCCCACATGACAATTACTGATCTTTGTGGTACACATAAGAAATTCATTTGGCATTTAGAGTAGCCCTGCCTTACTACTTGACAAGTTTCAAGTGGTAAATTACTGGGACAAAGGCTAAACTGAAATACATTTACAAAAAGAAGAAAAATAAGAGGAGAATATAAGGGATTTTTTCTCTTTTTTTTTTTCTTTTTTTTTTTTTTTGTTTTGTTTTGTTTTGTTTAGTTATCTGTATGTGTATATTTATATAAATTAAAAAGAGAAGAAAATATAACAGCTTTTCTATATTAAGATGTGAAAAATAGCATCAGATGAGGAGTTAGTTTTGGATTGCAACCAAAACTCAGTGCATGGACAGCAGATGTAGAAGACCTGCATCTTTGGTTCTTTCTCACGCTACCAATGCCAGAGCAGAGAGCTGTACTGCCTGCATGTTGCATAGACACACTGATCAAGTAGAGCAGCTTACTACACTAACCAATAGAGCTGAGGAACAAAGGTTGGAAGCACCCCTATACAAACACAGAAAAATGCAGTGTTGAAAGTTCCTTTGAGACTTCTAAGCCACAGCTATATCCCCATGAAGGAAAAGATCATGAAAAGAGTAAATAGCTGATGTTTCACTTCTTACATTGCATAAGTGATGAAAAGCTTCATGCTTATGCAAACCTTCAAAATCAGAACACCTTCTGGTTCTCTACTTCAGAAGGATTTTCCAACTTGCTTATAATTGCATTTGAGTGCCATATATCTTTGCAGTGAGATAATTTTGGAGCACCAATATCTTCACCTTTCAGTTTTCAGTGAGGGAAATGTTATCAAATTTGACGTACAGAAAAGAGACATCAGAAGAATTCTCCAAAAGTACCTTGAGTAAGCAGAATTTGAAGTGGGGGATAGAAGTTAATAAATACAAGCTAAAATCTAAAAAGAAATTTGTGTCAGGGAATGTTAGTGGGAACACTCATAATTCTAGGCCCTCTCTGTCAGTAGTTCAATATCCTGGAAGCAAGTGTAGTAAAGTTTTGTTCAAAAAAGTTTAGACTTTCCTTCTGTTATTTCATTCAGACTTGAATGCCCAAGTCTGTAGGTCTTTCTCTGTAGGTCTCTGCCCCATACTACATGCTATGATATGGTGTGGAATTGTGTCACTCAGTTCAGGAAGGCACAAAATGTTTACAAATATAGCAATAAAAAAGCCATGGCTCTTAGCAAATTAACAGAAAAACTGTTACTGGCTTGAGAATCTAATCTCCTGCATCATGCATTTTTATGCAGTTTTTTTAATATGCCTGCCACATGAAAAACCTTAATCTATTGCCTCCAAATAATAATAAATTTTACATTTTCACATGTATTTATACTCTAATCAGCCATCACTTACTCCTCTCTTGTTTTGTTTTGTTTTGTTTTGTTTTGTTTTAAGAAGCAGATTCCAAACTCCAGCAAAAGAAACTTTATTGAGACTGAAAAATTTATTTAACCACAGTTTGCATCAGAAATATCGTAATAATGCCTGTGAATGTTATGAACACCTTTGAGAAATGTCACAGAACTTAATGGCAGAATTTCAAATCACTATATGACTAGTCCTTTTGTACATGAACCATACTACACTCTAGAAAACAAGACTTCATCACAAGTAATATGCTTACCTTTACATCTCTGCTCCATGTGTGTACAGTCTCATTTCTTAAGTTCCTAGTCAGTAAATATCCTTACTGTTTTTTATTCTTTTTTTTTATATAAGGTGCCTCTCTCCTTGATTATATCTGTCATAGCTTTGGGAATGAGGAAGAAACAGGCAGGCAAGATAAATCTGTGCAGCATTCAATTACTTAAAATAGACATTGTACCTAACCAGATGTGATTGGATCCCTCTCACAGATTTTAAGGAGACAAAATTCAGAGGCTTGGCCATTAATGTATGCTGTTGTCAAAAGTATCATCATATGTCAGATACTGAATGAAATCAGGACTTGCTTGAAGAAATGAAGACCACACTGCAGCCATTATGAGAAAGATAGCAATCATGTTACATGATCGTCATTGCTCTGTGATTTTACATTTAATAGCAAGTATCAGTATAGTTTAGAGACTGACCTGCTGGAAAGAAGCTGTGCAACGTAAAACCTGGGTGTCATGGTGGACAGCAGATTGGCCATGAGCCAGAAGCCTGTGCTTGTGGCCAAGAAGGCCAATGGGATCATGGGGTGCATTAAAAAGTGCGAGGCTAGTAGGTCAAGGGAGGTGATCCTTCCCCTCTACTCTCATCTGGTGAAACTGTATCTGGAGAACTGTGTCCAGTTCTGGAATTCCTGGTTCAAGAAAGACAGGGGTCTCCTAGAAAGAGTCCAGTGGAAGGTGACAAAGATGATGAGGGACTTGGAACATCCCCTGTACAAGAAAAGGCTGAGAGACCTGGAACTGTTCAGTCTGGAGAAGAGAATGCTGAGAGGGGATCTTATAACTGTTTATAAATATCAAAAGTTCAGCACTCAAGTTGATGTGGGCAGACTCTTTTAGATCGTCAGCAACAGTAGAACAAGGGGCAGTGGGCAGAAACTGGAACACCTGAAGTTCCATGCTAATAACAGGAATAACTTCTTTACTATTAGAGTAACACAACAGTGGAACAAGCTGACCAGACAGTCTGTGGAGTCTTCTTCTCTGAAGATATTCAAGACCCATCTGTATGCCTACGTGCGCAACCTGCTGTAGTGAACCAACAGTGAGTAGGAATAGATGATTTATAGAGGTTATTTCCAATCCCTACAATTTTGTGATTCTGTGATATTTCTTGTTTTTATTCCGCTATTGAGAACAGTTATTTCTTGACAATTTAGTTTGTGACAGGGCAGGAAAAATAGAAGTTATCCTCATAAAGTCTGGGGAACTCTCTCACACCATCATCCGTGCATTTTATCTTCTACATAGCTGTTGGTCTGAACCTGCACATTTTTAGAGTACCTTAGCTTTTTTCCTCAATGCTTAGTACCTGCAAAGAAATAAGGGATACTTCTGTCCTAAGAACTGCACTGAAAGCACAGTCTTACTCAGGGACAGCAACTACCGTGTGTTTCCAAGGCTCCTTAGTCAAAAGACTAACTCTGCCTCATTTCGGTCTCTTGAAAATTTACCATGCTTTCTTGCTGGCTCCCAGGGTGGAGTACTTCATGCCTCAGAAGACACTGATTCAGAAGCTGTTGGGTTCACATCTTCTTCCTGCCCCATGCCAGCAAAAAAAGAAAAAAGAAAAAAAAAAAAAGAAAAAAAAAGTGTGACTGGCCCTGAAGTGAAGATTTCCAGCATAGTTAATTAGCTTTGACTTGATTCAGTTGCTTGGTAATGTAGCTTTGGTGTAGAGTGTGCTCAAGCATGCCTACCAAGTGCACTTGTAAATACACCCTTAAGTGTGCCTTGTAGAGCTGCAGGCTCTGCTCACCTAGGAACCTGAAACTACATAGTGTGTAAGTACAGGCTCAAAGGTAGCATATTTTGTGTTATAATTCTCTGCAGTTTTTCTACATTGTTGATTGCCCTCTCTGGTTTCTATCATTATCCATGCAAACACAGTGTCCTGAATACTGATGACAGAAAACCTGGCACTCCCCTAGGCTGTAATTCTGTGGTAGAAAATACTGGAGTTGGTCTGTAATTTGTGATGTATAATAACTGCGGTAGTGGTAAAATGCCTGTGGGTAGAAGATGGAGCTAACATAATGCAGCTAATAACTATTCATTCCATTCCTTTTTATCTTTTTATTTTCTATTTTTTTATTTTTTTAATGCGAACTCTATATGGTATTTTAACTGTTTCACAACATACTTGTGAATACGTTTTTTTATAATTATAAATTTATATTGTCTTCTGTGCTTGGCTTCCTAAAAGACAGACATAAATTTCCAATTTTTTTACTTCTTTTTTATTTTCCCTACAAATAAACATTTTCTGTTTTGAGGTATATTTTATGTACATACACTTTTAACCAGACTAGCTCTTTGATGTTTTAAAATGAGTTACTTAAAAACAATGCTGGTTCTTTCTACATTTCTTTTACTTCAGTACTTTAGTCTTCAGTATTCATGCTTTATACGAGGAAGTCTACAGCTGTCCTCTATATAGCTATGATGTCTCTTATGTTCTATTAGAGGGCTGTAATAGCCCAGAGAATACTAACCAGAGAGAAGGAAACAATTTCTTAAAGTCTTTGCTTGAACTCTCATCTGCAACTAATAGTACAGGACAGTAGGAACTCCCTTAACGGTCCTGTGCTTCTGGGACTAAAACAATTGCATGACACAGAATGATAATTTATGTCAGTGAATGGCCACTGGGATGTATCTAGCATATAAATGATGGACAGCAATAATTGTGGATTTGTACCTAGAGTATTACCAGATCTTCACGGTTTGAAGGATTTCAGGTGTATTATAAAGCCCATCAGGGAAAAGTAATGTAAAGTAGGTCAGGCACTGGGAGGAGGGAGGTGAGATGGGAACACGGCAAAGAAATCATCAGTTGGTACAGACATTAGCACATTGTGATCTCATCAGCTGCTGTGAAGCTGTGACACAGACTTGATAAAGGCTGCTGAAAATATTTTTGTTCATGTACCTGTCAGCACCTCAGTCTTCTCTGTACAGTTGTTATGTCTGACTGCAACTTGTTATAAATAAGAATAAGCCACTTGGGAAAGTGGAGTGTAATCTCAGTATGAATAATAAGTAAAACATTTTACATTGTCATTGGTTTACTGGCTGATTTGGCCCAGTTCCATGACCAGCGGGGTGGAGACACCCACAGATCTGTGCCTCCAGAAAAGGGAAACAGGGGACCCCAAAATAATTGAAAACAGTGGCAACAATCTGTGGAGAAACAAACTAATTTACTAAGTATAGAATTGGAATGCAAGATAACACATAATAATACAATATAATTAGAATTGAAGCTAATAAATCAAATATAATGAGAGAGAGAATGTCCGAAAGGTGGATAGGCCTCACCATGACACTGAAGTGAGATGTGCAGTCCGGTTGAGCAGCAGGGAGACAAAGAGCCGATGAAGAAAAGCTGACGAAGAAGAAAACATCAGGTGACCTTGCCAGGGGTTATATCTCTTCTCTGACCGCAAAGCCCCCTGGGGAATGCAGTTCTTCTTCTCTTCTGGACAGGTACCTGGAATTTGAGCATTAACACTTTAAGTTCCAGTGCACTACATGATGTTATGATTGGGAGTACCGATAACCAAAAATCATAAAAACATGACATACATGCATTTTGGTATAAAATCATATATTAACAAACACGACGTGGCACAACCTTCCCGTTTTGCCATGAATCTTGTAAAGATGGCCAGAGACCAAGTAAATTTATAAAATACAAATTCTCTTTCTCCTAAAGTTATCTATTGAGCAAGAAAATCTGCCCAATTTCTTTTATTTTGCCATGTAATTTTCTACAGTTCACAAGATCATTTTGCTGGCTCTCAGTACTCTTTCTGAATTCTTAATAAAAATGAGACATAGATTCTTCTGTCTCTGTATCTTTCTGTTGGTTGCTCCAAAAGTAAAGTCTTCTATGTATTTCCATGGAAACCACAACATATACAAAGAATACTGTGGCATTATTTGATAGAGCAAATTCTCAGCTACAAAACACTTTTTTTTCAGCAGAGTCACCACTATTAGCTGTGCATTTTTGCCAGTGATGTATACGAGTCTTCATGCTGTTCTCACGAAAACTCTACACCAGTGGAAACCCATAGTTTCACAGCTGCTATAATGGCGTCATTGCTGAAATGATCACCTCACCGTGCTCACATCCACTGTTTGGTCTCTATCAATACTCAGCAAGCATCGATGAATATCAACAGGTACAATTTTTTCCACATTATATTGTATTATATACTTCCATATATTGAGGAATTCAGTGACATGCCTTTGATTCATATGCACTTCCATATCAGATGCCATTTTGTTAGACTGCCCCTCTGCTGCTATCTGTCACACGGCAACAATACGCAACAGAATACTGGTGAGAAGGTTCAGCCTCTACTGCCACATCAGCAACATCTGCTTCTGATGTCATGGGCTGACATAATAAAATAGGAGGCATTGCTTTCAGAACTGCCTTTGTATATATGCAATTGAGTCCTCAGTGTTTGCTTTTAGTTCTCTTTAGAAATCTCAGTATATTTATACAAACACTCATACGGAAGTATGAATTCATCTTTGAATACAAATTCTACAGAGTGAGTATAGGCAATGTTTCCTATAAGGAAGAAAGAATTGTGGAAAATAAGCTGATAAATACAATTCAACACAGAACTCCTTTACAATCAGTTCCCAAACATCTCCTACTCTAGTTGTTTAAAAACCCTCTTCATCAAACTTTACCTCACAGTTCGTATTGTCCTTGTTTAGGTACCGACATTTTAACATTATTTTTGTTCCTTTTAAATCAGTTTTAAAATAAATAAATAAGCAAACAAAAACTTCATTAAAGTGTTCTAGGACCTTATTAGTTTAATGTGAGAGTGTGGAAGTTTGAGTATAAGGAGAAATATCTCCTTGGCATGTCCTTGCTTCTAAGTGTTTTTGGCATCAATGGAGGTTCATGGAGAAAAAATAAGACTTTATGATAATGACCATAAAATGTACCCATCTGACTTTTGAGATAGATGTTGTTAGTACTTGTCATTTTGTGCAAGATTATCCAAAATAGTCAGTTGCTGACCTAAATGTAGTCTATCTTACTTGAAATCTGATTTCCTTCTGTTATACACTTTATGAAATTTTACTAGTAACTGCAGTCTACTGATATTTATATACACCAATTTGTATAAATACCATTAAAAAAATAATTAATGGGTAAAAAAGCACCTTTACCTTCAGGATATCTTTAGTTTTAGGTATACAGCTGACTTGAATTTAAGAAATTTTACAGTTTTAAAATTAATTGCCCTTACATATTGATCCTTTCAAGCTCCGCTGCCAAAGAAGGATATTCCTTGTAAAAGATAAAAGAGTTATTTTATACAGAGACAGCTGCTTTCCAGATGAATAAGCGCATCTACTGCAGTGAATGAACGACATACAGACCATACACTAATTTGTACAGCAATGAAGGTATCAGAGAACAGTCTAGAAACAACTCCTGAAGCTGCTGAAAAATGTCCTCCAGGGAAAAAGAAAAGAAAAAAGATAGAAGCTGGAAATAAAAATGTATTAATTTGTACATGCATCCAATACCAACTTACGTACAAAAAACTGAAATAGTATTTGAATAATGTTCTGTCCCATTGTCAAACAACAGGCCACTAATATTAGCTGGCCCTTATTTAAAACACAGGCATATGTCACATAAGAAACATCCTAGTTCCATACTCCACTTCTTGGACATTTTACTGCTAATTCATGCTCTCCATCTCCGTTCCAGTCTTCTTGCTTGCAAGGTTTTATTGCCAGATTCACTAAATAGGGAGAAGAACACTGTGTGCAACAAAAGTTAGCAACAAAATTGGCTTTTAATAGATGGGTGATGCAAACCACACCTCTTTGGTCACATTAATATCCAAACTCTTGTATGTCTGATACATAAAAGAAGACATTGCTTCTCCTGCTCTGGCATTTTTAAACAAAATTTAGATCTGCTCTGTTTTGTGTAAGAAAGTCTCTCTCTCTTCCTTGAGTGCAACACCCCAGGGCAAAAGGCCTGAAAAAATAGCTTGCTTTAGAGCTCCAAAATCCTATAAGTGCATGAGATGTCAACAGTTCTTGTCTAGTTGATAGGATCCATTTTTAAAGCTTCAAACTTAGCCTATTGTTGACTTACTGTCAACCTTAGGTAACCTGCATTTTAATAGAGTAGCTCTTAGGGAAGCAGATGGTGTTGCTGCGTTCTCCCCTGAGCTCATGGTGAGGAGGTGCTGAGCATGGTGGTCCAGATCCGTTCAAATACAACACAGGCAGCTACTGGAAATGTGCAAGCTGTTATTTTCATCCAAATCACTGAGCCAGTGGTTTTACCATTTGTTCCTGCCTGAGAAGGATTTCATGTATTTTAACGTCCAGAAGGCAGAGTGTTGAAGCACAAGAAATCCTACTTTATACTTAGAGCCCTGATACAAAGTCATCCAGTGCAAGGAGCTGTGTGATATAATCTTCAATTAGAAATGCCAAAACAACAGTGCCAATAACAGTGCCTATAGCCAAATTAATCTCTAAAATGCCATTTATAATAGTTCCTTCGACACAAGGTGTGAAATATCATTTGCTCTGCTAATCTGGGTATCCTACTGATCCGCCAGTTTCATTAAATGCTTAATAATCCTTTGAAATGAGCTATGATTAATCTATTCATTTTTAAGTCTTGTTGATGAACACAGTGAGAGACATCACATTCTTTTGCTGTTAACAAGTGTTAATTTTTGGGCACTGTGACAAGTTTAATTTGTCAGTATTTCTGAGTTACTACTCATTCCATCAACATTTCTGCATTTGGACTAAGTAATGTTGTCAAAGAAATCCCACACAGTTTTTCACAACTTCATAATCAAATTGCCTGTGTTGATACTTCGTGCTATCAAGGTGTATACATGATGTACATGGTTCAGCCTTTTGTTTGGAAAGAAGAGAGAGGTAAGCAGATTTCTAGATGAATTTCTCTTTTGGCTGCCTAGCTAGTAGCATGTGTCAATTGTTTGGAAAGCTATTACAATTGTTTCCTGAAACAAAATTATGATTTGTTGAAACAGAGAAGAAAACTGCTTGCTAGAGAAAATAATTCAACAAGACAGTATTATTTTCATGAATAAATTCTGCAAAGTAATTTTACAAAATAGTGAAATTAGACAAAAGATTTAAAGAAAGAATATTCATTTCCCTCTCCCCAGTCACCCATCTACTTTAAGATACAATCTCATCTAAAGATAAATGTGCCATTGATTCTATTTTTCATATGTCATTCATATAACAGAATGTAACAAAAATGAAGTAAAAATAAGATCTCTGAACAAAAAAACAAAAACAAAAGCAAAAACAAAGCAAAAAACAAACAAAAAACCAAAAAAAACCACAAAAAACACAGCAACAACGACAAAAAAAACAAACAAACATCAAAACCATTAAAAAACCAAACCAAACAAAGACTATTTTCTGGACTAAAAACACTCTCTCTCAGCTGTCTCTCCCTGTGCTTTGGCTTTACTTCCAGCAATGGCATTGGCTGCTTCAACACTTGCAGATGAATTGCAGGCTGCTGTTCTCTGATTCATCTGCACTCTTGTAGTCCATAGTATTCAATTGCAGAAGTCTAGCCTGGTGAAATGAACAAACCAGCAAGAGAAGACTGCTATAGCCATGTTGGTAGATCTATAACAGTCAGTCTAGTAGACTTTTCTTTAACAGGTAATTCAGTGAGTTTTCTATAGAAAAGTAACAAGCCACATGGCTGAGTGGAATCCTAACTCTTGAAAGAGAGGTAAAGAAATATCAGCACATATCAAATTCATAATAAAGTACTTGCTGTAGTTCAAATATTTCATAGCTTCACATTTTAAATCAAAACAAACTGAAACAAACCAATCACAAAACAATCAAAGAGATTAACTGTGTTTGAAAGGAGGAAATTCAGGAGAGGAAGTTAATATGGTTTTAAAAAGATATTGTTTAGGAAAGTGTCTTAACCTCTAGGTGCTGCTATGGAAGCTCTCTCAGATCTCGCATTGGCCATGGTGCATTGATTCTGGTATCAAAATGAAGAGACAAAAAGGGGGGATATGCTTTCCTACATAGTTATTTAGATATCTTTGTGTAGCTTGTAGCTCATGCAACTCATTGATGTAATGTGAAATGTCTTGTGCGTGTTCTTCTGTCTCTCCTCAGGTCTTAAGTTCAGCTCTTGGGGATTAATTGTAACTGCTGCTTCCCTGATTGTTTCTGTGTCTTTAGTGACCATGCTAATTTCTCAGGTTTGGTGAACCTGAGAAAGTGAAGAAGTCTCTGAGTCACACATTTCTAGCAAGGGTATCTTTCTACCTAGCTACCTCTTTTCGTGAAATATTTCATTTCCTCAAAAATCTCCACTCCAGAATGACATTGGCTAGGAGATTTAAAGGTCAAAGGAGGAAAGATAGATCCAAATAGGTACAGATACTGATGAAAGTTATGATTGTATGAGCCTGGATTTCCTGACAAATCAGATTAATAGTCACATAATGGCAGGGAATCTGAGTTTATGAATTATCATTACATTTGTTAACATTTATAGTTTTTAGATGTCCTTAATTTCTGACTTGCTGTATCCCAGATATTTTGTGCAAAATCCTTACTTTGATGTTGTTTTCTGAAACCAAATATGAACATGTCTCCTGATACCAAGTGGTTAGATATTGTACTTCTTCATGAGCAGTCTATTGCTGATATGACTTGCAGGTTATGTGCCATGGGTGTTTTGTCCTTTAATAACTTTGTTTCTAATTCTCAAAGTGCTTTATTTGTAGTGCTGAAAACTTGCAAAAGCCTTGTGAAGTAAGTATTGTACTTGCAGTTTTACAAATGAATGAAGTTGTTACAAGAAATTCTGTTCTGGTTGTGTTTGAGCTGGAGCAAACGTTTGCCTCTTTTAAGCATGTGACCATTTATGCCAGCCAAACAAAACTAGGTTCTGCCAGATTAGTTTTATACACTTATAACAGGGCTTCCTAACCTTAGCTATTTTGATAATACTGAATTTATGTTGTAATTACATGGATGATTATTCCAAAATAGCTGAGGGAAAGGTAACCTCTGGCACAGAGTTGAGGTTAAACGCTTGAAAGTGGAAAGGAAATGTTAGTCTCTTAAATCAGCTGAGTTGCAACATAGCAGCTGCTCTGACCAAAGCCTCAGTTCCCTGAAAGCTTTAATCCATGAGGGTATCCATGACTTAGATATGCTGGTAAATTAATTATGTGCACAGATCATTAGATACACATACATCTCTCTTTCCACTGCCTTTTTAAATTTTGCAAGAGGGCAGACATGTCTAAATGGACAAACTTTTCTTTAATTGAAACCATATCTGAAAAGGATGCAAGAATTCTTCAGGATCTACTGGAATTTCTAGCACCTAACACATAATATAATTACCTACAAAATGAACATTGTGGAATAAAAATAAAAAAAAAAAGGAAGCAATGTTTACTAGCAGTTCAAATAATTATTTCAGAAAATAACAATTGGAAAATCCAAGGCATTATAAAATACTTTAAAATCTTTTGCTTAACACATACATGATTGCTTTAAGCTGCTAATTGAATAAATTTATAGACTATTAGAATAATAATTCTACAATTAGAAGTTGTAATAACATAAGACAGAGCACAATTTGACAGTTATTAAAGTAACTGTTTAGTTATCCTTGCTTTTTACTGTGAATGATGCAAAGTTTAAGCTCCAGGTAGTCTTGTTGATTGACACTATTCTGTGCTCATAATATCATTGATTAACTGGGAGGACTCAGTGAGTAAGGTCTATTCAATATCAGTAATAAAGCAGAATTTAACCTTTTTTCACAAGAAGTATTGTTTTCAAAGAGTTCATTGGAGCATCGTCTTCAGGAATAATATTACCAAGTTTATGCTGGCCTGTTATTCGCTTGCCCAGACCATATTAAAGGAATATAACTTTGTATCATGTTTTTGCAATGTGACGTGAACTTTAGAGAAACTACAAATAAATCAAGTATTTGTGAGCATTTCAAGAAAATAAACATACAACCAATGTAGAGACCAATGAGCACTATATGCTAAAGTAATAGAATTCAATATAATTCCAAAAAATAAAGTTAATCACAGAATCACAGAATTGTAGGGGTTGGAAGGCACCTCCAGAGATCATCGAGTCCAACCCCTCTGCCAAAGCAGGTTCCCTACAGCAGGTAATCACTTCAGTAAAAAGTTTCTAAAGGAAATATAAGCACTTGTTTTTTTAAAAAAATATTAGCTGGGTGCATAAAGTAAAAAAGAAAATCTATTACTAAAAAGCTGATTTTATTTACAAGTTTTGTTACACAGCGTCCTGACTTCAGCTAAGGTAACATTAATAACATAACCAATGTTTCGGTTGTTTCTGAGTAATGGAAGCACAGCCAGGTCAGGGCAATTAGCAAGGAGGAGCTGATGTCTTTATGGCACAGCAGCAGTGCTTGAGGTGGATAAAGGACAGGAACATGAATTAGGCTTGAGATTATTCCATATCATGTGACATCATGCAGAAAGTCATATACGTGTGGGGAGTTGGCTGTTGGCAGCTGTTGCTCTGGAGTTACTGAGTGGTGAGTGATTGCTGTGTTATAGTTGTGTGTATATATACATACTCTCATTTATAGTTACTCTTGCTTTTTTTTTTTTTTTTTTTTTTTTTTCTTTTTTCGTGTTAGTAAATAACTTTTATCTCAACCTAGAAGCCCTATTTTGTTTCCAGTTCTCTCCTTCATCCTGTCTGGGCAGGAAATGAGTGAATAGCTAGGTAATCTTTAGCTGCCTGCCAGGTTAAACCACAACATTCAGTATGAATGTTCACTGAGCACTTAAATGCTGTACTTCAGACAACTGTTCTTTTTCTCTGTGTATTGACTTCTAAGTGAAAATCTGAGAAACATAGTGAAATATTTGTTTAAAATGCTAATTTATTTGCTGTGTAGGGTTTTGTGTGCTTATCTAAGTCTAATTATTCATCTCCTGAAGTTGTTGAATTATCATAATAGAAAACCCATTAATTACTTTCACAGAATCATCTTCCTGTAATCTTTCTCCTCCTGAGTTGCTGTATACGTTATGCTTTATCTCCTGCAACCTCAGTAGGTTGTTTCTGCAGTACTTCATAGTCTGGGGATACGTAACAGTATTTTAAAAAATGTTATTGTACTTCAGCTATGCATAACAAGGTAGTATCTAAGCTTCTAACTGAATGTCAGCTTGAGTTTTCTTTGTATGCTGTCACGCTAGCAATACGGTAAGATCAGATGTAACTATACACATCTGTCAGAGGTCTTAGAAGCATAGAATCCTTAGAGTTGGAAGGGACCTTTAAAGGTTATCTAGTCCAACTCTCCTGCAATGAACAGGGATATGCACAGCTAGATGAGGTTGCCCAGGGGATGATCCAGCCTTGTCTTGAAAGTCTCCAGGGACAGAGGGGCAGGATCACATCCCTTGACCTGCTGGCCACACTTCTTTTAGTGCAGCCCAGGATAAGGTTTGCTTTCTGGACTGTGAGGGCACATCTTCTGCCTTTCATAACTAGGCTGTCAGTGAGCTTTTTTGTGGTGAGTTCTTGTGAGCACATGACATTTCCAAACTCTCAAAAAATGCACCTCCACCTCTAGTTATTACCTACTGTGGTAACTCAGTAGTGATCTCACCATTTCCTCAGAGGAACTTTCCATTAGCAAGAATTAGCACAAGTCTAGCACATATTTTCATATCAATTTAAGCCAATGTGAAATTCTGTTTAGCCTTTCATTTAAGTTGTCTAAGACATGAATTATTTTTCTCACAATCTCCTTTCATGTGCACAGTACCACACTATTTCCACCACAGGCAAACCTACAGTTTTGAGAGTGGCACATCATAAACCAGAGAACAGTAAGACTTCAGACATGCTGTAAACAGAATGACTTATCCAAATCTTTTTTCTGGCCAGCTATGTCATCCTTGAAGTTGGCAGCAAGCTGTTACGGCTCTTAATGAGAGCCAATTGTCACATGCCTTTCTCTGACTGAGCTGTGAGGCTTTTCCTGGAGCAAGGTTGTGACATTCGCAGGCTGTGCTGGAGCAGGGCTCCATTACTGTTATTTTTCCTCTGATCCAAGTTTTTTGACCTGCTGTTCAGATTTCTTCTGAGACTACAATGTTAAAACATCGTTGTCACAACTTTGTAAACTGTTCTCTACTTTTGCCTCTCTCCCTGGTTTAAGATAAAGCTTGGAAACAGAAAATAATGAAGATCAGTGTGTTTGAACAAGTGTTGAAGACTGATAACATGCACTGTCAGTGAACCTCAGAAGTCCTGCAGATTGATATTTAATAGTATGATCCACACTGTTCATACAAGTAGCAGGCTCAAAGGGAGATCTTGTCTACTACATCTAGATGTCAATCTCTCCCACTAAAATGTGGGAACAAACCAAGGACTTTCGTGTGGTGATTTCCCACCAATGGGCAGCTGAGTTTGATCATGCTACTCTCTTGCTTGCCATCCTCAAAGGAACAAAAGAAGAAAATATGGTGAAAAATGTTCATACATGCAGAAAAGAATCAGCATAGGGAAATCAATTTATTGCTTATTACTAACAGACTGGTGTGGTGAGAACTAAAAGCAAACAAAAAAACCATATTCCTCCTACCATCCGCCTTCTTTTACTTGCTTCTTCCAAGTGATGCAGGGAAATGTGAGGAGCTCCATAATGCTTCATTTATGTTGCACCTTGGTGGTCACTCTGCCATTGCAGATCCTCATGTAGCATCCCTCTCTGTGGGCTGCAACCTCTTTCAGGCCACATCCACTGCTGCACTGCATACTCCTTTATGGTTGCATACGGAGATGTGCTCTGTGTGGTGCCCCTGGGCTGCAGCAGGACAGCCTGCTCCATCCTGGGGCTCTTTGGGACTGCAGAGAACTTTTGCTCTGCGCCTGGAGCTCCTCCAGCCCTCCTTCTGCATTGAACTTGATACCTGAAAGTCTCTTCTCAGTTCCTTCTCCCAGCTGTTCTTGCACAGCAATTTTTCCCTTTTGTCAATCTGCTCTAAGAGGCACACTTAGCATTGCTCATAATTCTGCTCTGGCTATGGCAGATCCATTCTGGAGCAGCTGGTACTGGGTCTGATTTGACATGGAGCAGTGTTGTCCTTTGCTTGCGGAAGCCATCCCTGCAGCCATGTAAGTCCAATACACCTTCTTCACTTTGGGTTCTAGTTCACACTGCACCATCCTCAATTCAGGAGAACATAGATGTGAAGTGCAGAATGCACAGAAGTGCTAGAATGCAGCTATCTACAATGTCTCAAAGTTCTCTTGAGAATGTCTTTTATCATTAAGATCCTACTGTTGTTTTAGAGAGGCAGATTGAAAAATAGAGTTGGCAATTAACTTCTATTGTGCTGTAGTTTTCCTCCAAAGGAGAGATATGTCTTTCCAGCTTCATTATGCTGATGTACCAAGTCAGTAACCAAGTCAAAGCTAGCTCTCTCTTATTTTGCTAAGAATTCTGTCTCATCATAGGATTAATACTAAACTACAAAATATTGTATAAAGTGAAGTATGAAGGATAAAAAAAAAAAGTATAAAGGATAAAAAAAGGTATGAAGAATAAAAGCATAAAGGATGAAAATGTAAATTATAAAGGATGAAAAAGTAAATTATAAAGGATGATTATTTTGCTCTCTCAAAATTAAATGTGTTAAAATGAAATTTTAAAGGGGGAAAAATATCCTGTATACTAGACATACATAGTCATTGAAGAAGTTTTGATATTATCTGAACTAAGAGTTCTGTTAGTCTACATTAGAGATCTTTGGAAAGATGAGGCCGGTATGCAGAATAGTATATAATATATGAAACAGTACAAGTATCTTCACTTAAAGTCATCCACTCTGACTAGAGAAGCAGTTAATGTATTCAGAAGACTGAAATCTTATTCTTTTCCACAGTTCCTTCCGACTTGAAATGATGTGGCAATGGGATGCAAAACCTTAAATATCTATCTACAGTGCCTGTATAGAGCTGTATAGGATGGTCATGGAAATTTCATAGCATTTTTTCAATGCAAAGATCTGGTTTCTGCTTAAACTACTTTTGTATCAGAATAAGATAAAAACTCCTCTGTGGTTATCTGATTTTTTTTTTCATGTAAATGTTCATTTTTTATAGTACTGTACTAACTGAAATCATGGCCAGATGTAACATTTCAGACTAAATTATATATTTTAATTGGTACTAACTTAACATCCTGTACTTCTTAACACAGTTTACCTTGGAAAACATGCCTAGAATATTTACAGAAATATTAGAGGTTGACATTTCCACTGCAATCTTAAGTCAAGTATGTTCTAGAAAAATTTCCTTCAAATCTAATTCAAATACATGCAAATGAATCATGGTTTTATTTCTTTAAATATTATTATGTAGCTTAAATTAAGGCTGCTAATGAAAGGACTATTATTCTTGAGACTGATCTTAAGAAAAAGAACACTGGTAGAAAGAAATGCTAATCAAAAGGAAAGCTCTGTCCTTGCTGTTAGAGCTATATAGTTACTACATACCTGTTTAGAAATGTAATTTAAAAAAATCTGAGCACTTACATCTTAACTTTTGAAAAGATTTCTAACTTCTCATATTTCTGAAAAAAGCAAGGTATTTGTTCATTTGTTTAAATATTTATTGAAGAATTTTACTTTTATAAGTTAGAGTTAGCATGTTACAACCTAAAGCCTTGATTTTCAGCTCATGTTTCTGTTTTCCAGACTTCTGTTTCATATCCTTACCTTTTAGCAATGAAAGTATTAGGAAATCATTCTGAGGTGTTTTTTTGCATGAGATGGCTACACTGGTGGAAAATGAGGAACTGGATAGTAAGGGAAAAATATAGGCACACTCTGCAAACTGAAGTATAGAAATAGATGCCCCTCTTGGGGATTCCCATCCCTGTAGGAATAGGGAATCCACTGAAGTTTAAATCAAGACTAGGAATTCACTGTCATTAAAAAAGTAAATAGAGAAAGAAAACAAACAAACAAGGACAAAAACAGATAACAACAAACTGATTAAATAGAGCTATTGCCAGCCCTGGCAACACAGTCCTGCACTTCAGTATCGTGGTAAATCTTGGAAGGGAATAGATGCTATAAATAGCGAGCACATTATAGGCATACAGTTCTGACTGCTGCTCTTCCTTGAAACCCTTGCAAAACTTTGCAACCTTGACTCATCATGACATCTTTTTTAAAAATGGCTTATACTTTTCAGGTTGTCAGAAATTAATTATTTGGACTAAAGAATATTTTCTCATTCCAGAAGAGGACTTGCAATAGCAAGATCAAATTCCACGCTGAGTAATCTGAATTCAGTGGAGCCTGAGCTACTGGTCTAACTTGCTTTAATTAATTAACCCTTCAAAAATTGCAGACCTGAATATTCAGTTGAGAGAGCAGTTAATGTCTAAAACAAATTATGTCAATATTCTGTTATGTTTTATTCATATACAACTTCACATAATGTAATTAGAAATTAAGGGCATCTAATTCTGCCATTATTTACACCCTGCATGTCGCACATTTCACTGACTTGACTTGAACCTAAAAGAATTAAAGATACAAGACTTATTTCAGTTACCTGAATATGATGTTGTTCTGCATACTTCCAGTGGGAAGAAGTGTCAGAAACCCTGTGGCAAAGTATGGCATGTTGAATGAAAATCAGAGAATGCTAAGGGAAGGTTAAATTGCTGTAAAATAGTAACATAACAATCTTTATAAACTTTCTATAACTTTCTATAAATTTTCTAAGAAAAAATTCACAGGAGGGAAAAAGCATTTCATTTTTAAAATGAAATTATGATATGCAATTCAGATTTCTGAATTCATTTAACATTGAAATCTTTGTCATTTGAACCCTATCACTGAATTGACTGTTTTCTGTAATTTCCATGTAAGTAGCCAAAACAGAGATTTCGTCTGACAACTTGACATATTTTACCATCTTTTTAACTACTGTTGACAATTCATGATCAGTAATAATCACTATTAGTATGGATATAAAGCAAATCCTTTGACTTTCATCCAAAATCTCCATTACAGTAAGAACTGTAACAGTACAATGCCAAACCCCAAACTTTTCTCCAGGGCTTGATAAGTTGTGTTTCTGAAATGACAAATATATTTTTAATGGTTATCATTTTTTTCCCAAAGATTATATTATTTAACATGTACCTTGATTGCTTAGGTGAAAAATAGCATGTTTAATAATAGTAGCATTTCTCCTGAGAATGAGTCATATTTGTCAAGTACCTTAGCTAACTATCAACATTAAAAATTCTGATTTGGTTTGCATTTGCATTTCTGTTTTTTTTTGTGATTTTTACTAAGTATGACAAATGAGCACCAGCCAATCAATACAAGAATATTTAAAATCTATATTTGAGAGGGAAAAGTACAGTTCACTATATGCATTATAAATAAGGCTATTTTTAATACGTTAAAAGAAATTTAACGTTTGTTTTTTAAAGACATATAAGAACGACAAATCTCACATATGACTCTTGTGTGTTTTCAGATGTTTCCGAGTTATTTTAATCCTAATGATGATATAGATTGGCACGTATATTTGTTTAGTCCAGCATTTAACATCTACTTGATTGTCATTAATTTAATGCAAGTGTTTGTAAACCAGTAATTGTGTTTTCTGTCTAATATATTCCTGGTATTACTATGCTGTCATATTAGTACTATAGTGAGATATACTATAGATAGCCCTTCTACTTACTATTTTTGTCTTTCCAGAATGTTATTCATTCTCTGAGTTTAGTCAAGCTCAAAGAATTCTCCTTGGGCATTAACACTGGAGATATCACCTATACTTACTATGAATTACTTAGGAATTCCGTAATCTATACTCCAACAGTAAAGCTAAAAGTAGGTCAGTATGACAATCTGTAATATGAATATCATGATATCTTTGTTAGAAAAATTTCTGCACTGCTTTTCAACCTCTCTCACCATTGTATCACAAATTGGCAAGCTAAGGAGGAAAGAAGGGAAAAAGGGTTATTAATCATATGATGAAAAGGAGCAGATGCATAACTCCAAAACCAAATATATAGAGAATCTTAAACCATGGAGCCAGCAGAGCCTTGGCTTCTAAGAAATTGCACCTTAATTTGGATTCTCTAGTATCTAATTAAAGACAACTGCTACTCAGTTCTGTCATTGAGTTAGAACTTCTTTAATATTGTGCTCTGGTATATATTGTATTGTTCCTACTGACTGGAGCTCATGTTTCTGTTAATAGGTGCTCAAATAGTTTCTCTCTTCCGTACTCAGATGGTCAGTTCTAAAACCACTGTGTCTTTGAGAAATGTACTTTCTTTTAAATGTGAATTTAAAAAATCATAGTTGTCTGCCAGACTCTTCAGTAGCCTCTTCTGTTTCAGCTTAAGAAAAATCTACAGAGTGAATGACAGAATCTCCTCTCAAGTTTTTTTAATACAAATTTTAATAGCATTTGTATGCTATGGAAATAAACAGATGAAAATTTCTCTGTTCAAGATCTCAGGACTGATTTAATAGTTTGCTGGTAGAGTGCTGTAGAGTAATGACATCCTGTGTTATTTTCAATTCTATACAAACACTTTTTCTACTTAAATTAATTCAAAAGATCCATGGCCATCAAGAGTCTGCACTGTGAGCCTAATATGAGAGGAAATTATGGATATATGAACTAAAATTGAGAACTGTTTGATTCATGCAATTATGTTCACCACATACTAGCTATTCATCCTGTTTATAGACTTTATATGAGGAAGGAAATTTAGCCAGAGATTTGAAGGTGATTAACACAGTAGCACAGAACAAGCTTAGAAGGAGTTGCTCAAGTGTATCAGTTGTGTCATGGAAGAAAAAACACAGATATTTGAAGGTAAAATTGCTTGATGTGTGATGCAGACTGACATTTTCTGGCACATTAGAACTGACAACTTGTTGGCAAATAAAAGATGAGATACAGAATGGATTTATAGTAATAATACTTTAAGAGAGGAAATTAGCAGTTTATAATAAATTATGTGTTTGAATGTGTCATTTGTTTCCATGTTTTGTTTTGTTTTGTTTCCATGTTGAATGGAACTTCAAAATTTGTTTTCTACAAACAAGCTAATGTACTTCCATTCCCCAAATGTTTGCAGGATGCAAACAAACAAGCAATATAAGTGTGGCCAAAGCAACATTACTGAAAATTGTGTTTTTCACAGAAATTATATTTTTAAGCCTTCATTTGAACATCTACTTTCTTTGACAGTGTTTGAATCTATTGCAATTTAGTAATGATTTCCTGGGTTTGCAAATATTTTTGTGCAAGTATGAAAAATAGAAGATTCTGGAACAACCAATAATGTGTCACCTTCTTTCAGTAGCCTGTAGCGGTGTCTACATCATATAATGTATTCCTTTTAGAATGCTATAAAGTAAATATTCTCTTCATGACATCTTATTCATTAGCCCAATACAGTACAAAATTTCAGATTTCTCTCTACTCTTATTCATATCTGAGTTTGGCATGAAACAAAGACATTTTTTTTATTATTCCCAGTGCGAAACTGCAGTGGAAATAGGCTATTGTTTGATATTTTTTGGACAATTGGTTATCCTGGGTATCATGGGTGACTCTTTTCTCCTCAGCATCCTTTTTGCTGCACCTTCAAGTATTCTCTTGTGTCTCCCACCTGCAATCCAGCTCTTCCAGTGCCTGCACTTATGGTAGATCTTCGTTGCATGTTTTCTTCATTTATGTAAGTCTTATTATCTAGAAGAAGATTACTGTGGTTTTATCATGGAGATAAATACAAGTGGTGCAAGAAACCCTGTTAAATACATGAATTTTTGGTAAATATTTAATGAAACCTGTGGACAAAAGAACCCCAGCATTGCTAACTATGAGTTTAGCACTCCTTAAGATGGTAGATAATCTGATTTTTCCCCACAAAAAATTCAAAATTAAATCTCCAACCTTCTGTCAAACAGAACTTAGTCTTTAGAGTGACTTTCAAAGCTGCAGGGTAGTTCTTGTAAATGAATTTCCTTGTTACATGATAAAAACTACAGTGCAGTTCAAAAACCTAATTTAAGATGTATGGACTTTCAGCTCCATAAATCATCAGCTTGTCCTTCAGCTGAAGTGTGCTCACCACTCTCACAGATGGTAATATATTACATAACTATATAAAATATAAGGTGGAGTAACAGACTATTAAAAATCCAATTCAATTCAGGGCTTATATATACATATAGAAACCTATTTTATTAGGGTAACACTATGATGTAGAACTTGAAATTATGTTAAAATTACTTTCAGATTCTCCTTAGAGGTTGAATTCAGTTAAAATTAGAGAGACTTTTAAACATATATAAATGCCTCAGCACATGAAATTAGGTTCTTTTATTCTCGCTGATTACAAAGACTTACTTGTTCCTAGTATACCTCATTATCCTTGTTCAAAACTAGGCTACAGTAGAACAAAACGTGCTGATCTCTTCTCTTGATTTATAAATACTGAAATCCTCTGCAGGATTTCTTTAATGGGGAAGAAGAAAAGCTGTCTTTAGAGAATTCCTTTTCCTCAAAGCCTTGATATATTTTTGGCAATTCCAGGGATGTATATTTGGGCAAAGAATGAGCATCATCCAAGCTGCACAGTGGTGATATGGATGCATCTCACTACTGAACCACAAAAACAACATGCCCCTTCTCACAGATGTCCTTCATAGTTTCCCATCAGTTTATGCAATATAAGCATGTTACTCAGAAAGTAATGCCTTCTATTTATTTCCATGGAGACTACAACAGAAACAAAGAGCACAATAAGGCTATCTGATAGAGCAAATTCTCAGCTACAGAACTCTCTTCTTCAATATACTTACCATCATTAGCTAAAAAAAAATACATTCTGTCATTCACTTCAAAGTAGATTCTGAAGAGGACAGGTGAGCTGTTAAAACTACCTTTCTTCTCACTTCATCTGAATCATTTGAATTAAGTGAAATTCTGCTTACCTATTTCAGGTACTGATATCAAGCATACCTACTGTTAACACCCTCAAACTTGATTAATAATATTGTTCCATCTAAACTCCCATCCACGATCAAAAAATCATAGAATGGATGGGGTTGAAAAGAACACAGAGATCATCTCATTTCAACCCCCCTGCTATGTGCAGGGTCACCAACCACCAGAGCAGGCTGCCCAGAGCCACATCCAGCCTGGCCTTGAATGCCTCCAGGGATGGGGCATCCACAGCCTCCTTGGGCAACCTGTTCCAGTGTGTCACCACCCTCTGTATGGAAAACTTCCTCCTAATATCTAAACTAAACCTCCCCTGTCTTAGTTTAAAAAGCATTCCCCCTTGCATCACTATCCACCCTCGTAAACAGCCATTCCCCCTCCTGTTTATATGCTCCCTTCAAGTACTGGAAGGCTACAGTGAGGTCTCCCCAGAGCCTTCTCTTCTCCAAGTTAAACAATCCCAGTTCCTTCAACCTTTCCTCATAGGAGAGGTTCTCCAGCCCTCTGATCATCTTAGTGGCCCTCCTTTGGACCTGCTCCAAGAGCTCCACGTCCTTCCTGTACTGGGCTGCTCTGAAGGAGATCTTCCCTAAGATATCTAGGATTGCTTCGACCCAAGTGCAACACACTGCACTTGGCCTTATTGAACCTCATTAGGTTTTCCCAGGCCCACTTCTCCAGCCTGTCTAGGTCTCTCTGGATGGCTTCCCTTCCTTCCAGTGTATCAACTGGACCGCTCAGCTTGGTGTCATCTGCAAACTTGCTGAATTTGCACTCAATGCCATCGCTTATGTCATTGATTAAGGTATTGAAGAGCACTGGTCCCAAGACAGACCCCTGAGGGACACCGCTTGTGATAAGCCTCCACCCTGACAAGATATTTCAGCTACGTCCAAGGCATAGGTGAGATGAATCCAGACCTATGTGCTTTTCCATCTTTGGCTTGTATTTGCTGACTTTTATCTATTTAATTATTTGTCTCCCATTTTTTGAGCACATATTCAGTTACTATGCTGCTGAATTTTTGTTATTGTAATAGAAGTTCCAAAAATATAGGTGTTTTAGGTTCTAATAACTTACTTACCAGTTTCTTTTCTGTCTATGAATCTAGTTGTATGGAAACTGTTAAGTCATGGCCTGAACCAGTGATTGAACACATGGTGAAAGGGCATAGCCAGCTCTATGAGCAATTCACCTATGCAACTGGACAAGCTAAGTGGTAATCATTGTGGTCCTTTTCAACCCTCGTCATTCTATGATTCTATGAAAAACTGGGAGTAATTAAACTGTTCTCTTTCTCTTTGCTTCCTGGCTGCTTTGCCTACAACATTAGAGTAAGAAATTTAGTCTCAGAAACTCTTTCAATTTATTTGGTTTATTAGCTTCAATTCCAACCGTACTGTATTATCTCACAGTCTACTATTACATTCAGTAAACTAAGTTTTTCCTGTAGTTCACTGCCTCTGTTTTCCTCATCTAGGCCCATCTCCCTACCTTATCTGTTCCCCCCAGCCCTTCCGAGCACTTGGATCTGTAGGCCACTTTGCACCCTCATCATGGACTCCAGGCTGAACCAGGTTGAACTGTGACAAGCTTGTAAACAGTGAAATCAAAACCAGCCCATACAGTAATGGATCACCTAATGCAAGAGGAGAAGGGTATTTGGCGCCAGGGGGAAAATCTGTTTTATTGAAGCAGCTCTGTTTTATGTTACAGTCCCATCTGCCTGTGCTGGACTTTGGATGGCATCCGAAAGTGCAGGCAAAAACAATGATCATTCCGAAAATACTTCAACAGATCAGCTAAATAATCTGTCCCAAAACAGATGGCACTGAAAAAAAAAAATATATATATATATATGCATATATATATATATATAAAATCCTTCTCTCT
>NW_024884142.1:40313603-40376355 GCF_019232065.1 Centrocercus urophasianus
GGAAAGGAAAGGAAAGGAAAGGAAAGGAAAGGAAAGGAAAGGAAAGGAAAGGAAAGGAAAGGAAAGGAAAGGAAAGGAAAGGAAAGGAAAGGAAAGGAAAGGAAAGGAAAGGAAAGGAAAGGAAAGGAAAGGAAAGGAAAGGAAAGGAAAGGAAAGGAAAGGAAAGGAAAGGAAAGGAAAGGAAAGGAAAGGAAAGGAAAGGAAAGGAAAGGAAAGGAAAGGAAAGGAAAGGAAAGGAAAGGAAAGGAAAGTTCACTGTCTTCTTTGGCTTTGTCTGACAGCTGAGATTTACTAGCACAGTTATTAGCTCTCTTAATTGCTAGAATGTGCCTGTTCATGTTTTACTGTTGTATTTTAATTTTTTTCCTTCAGTCCTCTCTTCTTCAGCAGGCTGGAAGATCTTTAATGTAATTCTGGCCTTTGCATGCAATACTGTGAACAGATTGGTGTTGTCGGGGAATTATATCCAATCTGTGTTGAGCTTGAAGAGGAATTGTTTATGATTAGGCGATTTACACTTCAAGTGGGCAGAAGATGGCAAGGTCTATAATTAGAAGGAGGGAAATTTATCTCCCAACAGCATGTTCCTCCCTCTGAGCAGAGCCCTAGAGTCAAAGAAGGGCAGATGTAAACACACTTTTCCTCCAAGCTGGCTGATTCTGCACCTGCTTTTGATTGAGTCTGGGTTGTTTCTGCCAGGAACAACAGTTGGACTTGAGCCTGGTTAGAAAAGGCAAATTCTGTCATCACTATCTTTGCTTAGCTTTTCTGATGTGTTTTCTAAAATATTCTGTGGAAGTACATCTGCTTCTTCTGACTAAGTTGGTCAAAAGTGCATGAACAAACTACAGCACCTTACCTGTTCTTGATTTTGAGTGGTCATGGCTCATGCACAGAATAGAAAAGAAATCAAATAACCCTAGAGTAATGCTAAATGATGTATGTGTGAAACTGAACAGAGACATTGTTGATGCCCCAAACCTTTTCCTTAAATCTGTGCAGCTGTATCACACCCCTATTCTTTGCCTCTAATTCTACTGTGTATCAGCACTGTCTCTAGGAGGGAACATCAATAAGCAAATTAGATGTAAAAACCTCTGTTCAGCAGTCCAGAAAACTCCAGTGATGATGGGGTGCCTCCCAGAACATGAAATGTAATCTAAAAAAATCTTTTCTATAAACAGGGACACTGGGCAGTTCAAATGTTTTTTTCAAATGTTTCTAATTATTCAGTGCTTAATGACATTTCTTAATGGAGGAGTGCAACTAATCCACAGATTAAAAAAAAAAAAATAAAATTATCGTGCACTTGAAAAAAAAACTCTAAGAACTTAAAAAGCTCAGAATTTATCTCAGCTAAGCTTTTGAAGTGACAGAATTGTCCCTTGACTCAATTTAAAAGTAATAACAAATGTAATCATACATGTACATTGAAATAAAAAATTGAAAAGCATAAAAGTATAAATGGCAAATAAGAAGGTTTTCTCATAGGCACAAGTTATTTTGTTTTGTTCTTGCCATGCAGTAAGCTGATTCTTGTTGAGCTTTTTTCCTGCTCCTTCACTACAACATTGAGAAAAATAAATCTTTTGGAAATCCATTAAGAATTGCATTTATCAATTGAAAGAAAAAAGTATGATGCCAGACCAAATCTCTATGCCTAAGAAATCTCAACTGATCCCCAGTACTTTTGATCTATCTTATTTTCATCCAATTCAAAGCTACTGCCATCCAAGATGCTGTTGTGAAGGAACAAGGGAAGGTTACACAGTTCTTTTCTATTATTGTAATTACATTACAATTATTACATTATATATTTTTAAACAAAATCATTATGTTTGTTTTAATTTAGCAAATAGTTTTTGCAATAAACACTTGCAAAGGTTTGTAGAACCTTTCTAAACAATTTTTTCAGCTTTTCTTTTTTTTTTTCCCCAACAGTTCCTCACCTAATAAATGTACTGTAATTAGTTTCTATTGTTCACAAAGGATTTTCTGCACAATGTGTTATAGCCATAAAAGGGCCTGATTATTTGGAACTCTTATAGAGGACAGCACAGCTGTTCAGAATATCTTCAGCCTCCATGATGCTCTGCACTAGGACATAGCTTTAGGGATTTAGTTAATCTCTCCGTCGACTGTTGTCCAGGAATGTTATGTTCTTTGAGTTTAAAGATGGAAAAGAATGTTTTACAAAGACTCTGAGCCTTGACATGAAAGGACAGGTAATTTCCTAAATATGTACCTATAGGGAAGAAACTGCATGTTGCTGATATTCTTTTTATGTAAACAGTGAGATAGAGACTGAACAAGGAAGCAGTGTAGTTAAAATAGTGATTCTTCCATAAGGATTGAAGATTTTTTTTTTCCTTAATATCTGCACTTTAGAAACACAGGTGAGAAGAAAACAAATAGGAAGTAGTAGTTTGATTATTTTTATAGAATCCTTAGAGTTAGAAGGAACTTTTAGGGGTTATCTAGTCCATTTCCCCTGCAATGAGCAGAGACACCTACAGATAGACCAGGTTGCTCAGAGCCTGGCCCAGCCTGGCCTTGAACGTCTCCAAGGATGAGACTTCCACACCTCTCTGGGCAACCTGTTCCAGTTTTGTCAAAGACTGTATTGAGTACTTGAATGTATTTTCAAAAATCTTTTGCCAGAGGAAATAAGTGAAATCAAAGTTTAAAAATGTGCTGTGGAAATCTTACTTAACATAGCAATATATAATTCATTTAAATGATAATGTGTCTAAGTTTGAAGAAAAGCTAAACAACTTTTCTTTAGATCTCTCCCAAAGCAGATGTTTTAAAACATATTTTCTTTGTGGTGAGAGTGACGGAGCATTGGAATGGACTACCCAGATTGCTGTGAAGTCTCTTTTTCTGGTGATATTCAAGACCTGTCTGGATGCCCACCTGTGCAATCTGATGTAGGAAGCCTGCTTTGCAGAGGGGTTGGAAGCGATCTCTGGATGTCCCTTCCAACCCCTGTTCTGTGATATCTGTACCACGAGTATGAAAATATGCTTTGAAGAGTTTTCATGTTTAATAACAGAAGTAGATTACAAGAGAAAAAAAATTTGTCAGTTCTGTTGATCATAATTTAAGTGATACATGCCTTTCCTACTCCAATAAGTTGTCAAAATCTATCAGCAAGGTCACCATTTTCAAAGTTTAGGTTTCTTCTGTCAGCAAAACTGACTTAAGCATATTGACTCCTACTACTGGATTAAGAAACATTGCAGACATTTTCAAAGCCAGGTTTTTCATGGTAGTTAAGGACAGCAATCTAAAAAGCAGAATATTCCTACCTTCCACTAGAAGTTCATCATCAGATCATTATCTTTGAAAATAATGATATCTAGTGATTTCCTATCAGCACATTTTTGTTCCCGTTAACACATTGCAAATGAGGATAAAAACTCTGATTTTTATTTTTATTTTTTTTAAATTTCATTGACAGGTGACAAATATTGGACAAATATTGGAGTAAAAAGCTGGAAATGTATGTAATAGAGCTGCTGGTCAATCCTGAAATAATGCAGAGTAGGAATTTCTGAATGTCATTAGTGCGTTTTCATGACTTTATGGTTGCAGTTTCACTTCTGTGTCATTCTGTTTGGCTGATTTGTGTTGTGCTGCAGGAAGCAGTATAGAAGCTAGTAGTCAAGCTCCTAATCAGTATATACTCCAGCAAGGAAATTAGTTCTCTGATATTAAATTCTGTAGGAATTAATGTTGTAATAGAAAGGTTGGATTCAGACATGTTATCAAATAGTCACTAGTTACTAGTGCCACTGTACATAATGTATCCTATTTTTTCCTCCTCCTCTGGTGCAGACTCTACTTCATTACACAAGCTGTAGGGGTGTAGGGCTACATTTTTTGTGGGGAATTAGGTCATATCTGGCACAGGCAGAGTACCCGTAGCCCCTTGGCTTTGGGGATGCTTTGACTTGCTCTCCTGACACAGTACTGGCAAAATTTTGACTCTCAGTGCAGCACTGGAGCTTCTCTGTGAAGCCAGAAGCTGGAGGGTTGTGCCGAGCAAACTGTGTGATGCCAGCACCACAGCAGGAGGGACAGGAGAAGAAAAAAACCTTCAAGATTTTCAGTGAAAATCTGTGCTTGGCATTATATACTCAGCATTCAAATGCATAGTGAATATCAGGTCACATTCATTAACTTAGGCTTCACTTCAACATGCTGATTAAACACATAAAACAAATGAATATTGCCCTTGATTTCAATTAGATCATTCAATATAAACCTAGGCAAATGTTATTCATTGCTGCGCTAGGGCCATTGCTATTTCATATAATAACATCTAAGCCTTCATCTGAAGGGGTAGAAAAGGGTAGATAAGTCTGTCAGCTAAAACATACAAAAAAAGACACACTCAAATTCAGGATTCATCTCTTGTGTTTATTATCTGTAGGCTGCAAACACAACCTAAGCTGCTAAAATGATAAAAGAAATACAGTGTTTGTAAGGGTTAGATATTGAACTGACTTCTGGTTCATTGTTACTCTTCCACTGGGAATAGAGGAAAAATCACACTGGCAAAAATGATGAATCAAGTGGTCATTCTGGATGTATCACTGATCTGTGAATGATCCATTGAATGTGTTTGCTTTGGCATTTGCCAGCATCCCCAACTGTGGATCACCTACAGCAGCCAAACACGGTGGGATGCTACACATTCTGTTCTTCAAAAATTCAGGGACACGTTTCATCCTGGCCACTCAGAGGCAGCAGATTTCTAGGAAGAAATTGACTTCAGTGAGCTTATCTTGAACTGTAATGCTTACTTAAAAGTGGAGTATCTAAGTTTCATTCATTTGTATGGTTGCCATTAGAATAGATTAATCAGATCTTGTGGATTTGTATGCTGTACTACTGAGCACCATAGAAATGCCTGTAGATAATTTTTTTTTTTAAAGTAATTGTCATCATTGTCTTCACATTTTCTCAGAAAGCTATTAAAAGCCCTTTCTGACTCTTCCATATTCAGTCATTTGTCTTGCAAAATAATTTGCTTACTGTGTGTTTATGTAGTGGCATGAAAGACTGTGAAAAAGTGAAGGCTGAGGTTTTAAGAACTCTGAAGAACTCTGAAGATGCCATGACCTGATTTTCTTTCAGAACTGAAACAAAAATTATATGGGGGAAACTGGAATGAGAAATGGTCATAAAGAAGGTGCAGTGATGCATGGGAAAAAAATTGTTTTAACCTGAATGGTAAGAAAAAGAATGATATGAATAGCAGAGTCTATTTTATAAGCAGGGATGAGCATACCAGGGATGGACTTGGCCAAAAAAAAAAAAAAAAAACGAAAAAAAGCAGAGTTCAACTCATGATGAAAAAGCCATGTTAATATGAAAGGTAGAAACGTTACTTGTACAGGTAATACCTACACAAAGAGCAGCATGGAAGCTGGACATACTGGGCAACAAAGGAAAACAAGATGAAAATTATTTTTAAAGTCATTGGATCTGTAGTGCTGAAGCTTTTTAAATAGATATATCTCCTTTCTGCAGGATGAGGAACTACGAAATATGGGCTATTTCTCACAAAGAACAGTAAATTCTTGAATGCAGCTGGGGAACAGAAGAGTACATTTACAATAATTAAATTGACTTTTCAGAGCTCTTTGAACAGCAAACTAAATCCATAAATAAAAGAGTGCAATAATAACAAAAAAAACCAATGTATTTGTAAAAAAATATAAATAATATTCAAAACAACAGACAAAAAAAAAAAATGGTTAAGGTACTAAGTAGAATTAACTACGTTTAAAAATGCCACTGAAACTTATAGACAACCTAGGAAAAAGTAAAAGGGCTTATTTTCTAAAAGTTGCTGAGCGTATTGCTAGCTGTATAAAATCCCTACAGATAGCAGCATGATGCTTTGCTAAATGTAATGCATTTTATTTGGAAGTGTAGGTTTAAAAAATGAAGAAGTGTGATATGAAAAGTGGAGTAATTATGTATGTGTAGAGTATCCCATGCCAGATGCCTAGCAGTGATGATGTGTGTTTGACACAACAACAACAAAATATACATCTTCAACATTTATATAATCCAGAAGAAATGCTATTCTTACCCAAGCATATTTTGGAGCCTCTGATCAAATGAGAGCCTCTGATCATCTGAGACCCTGAACTTAAAAGAGGAACAAGTAAATATAATACACTTTTTGTGCATGCTGTTGATCAATTTTGGAAGCTTATTAATTCAGTGAAAACAGTTATTTACTAAATAGATTGCCCAAAGAGGTTGTGGATGCCCCATCCCTGGAGGCATTCAAGGCCAGGCTGGATGTGGCTCTGGGCAGCCTGCTCTGGTGGTTGGTGACCCTGCACATAGCAGGGGGGTTGAAACAAGATGATCACTGTGTTCTTTTCAACCCCATCCATTCTACGATTTTTTGATCGTGGATGGGAGTTTAGATGGAACAATATTATTAATCAAGTTTGAGGGTGTTAACAGTAGGTATACCAATACAACTGTTCCCTTACAACTCTGCTGACCACAGATGGAAAGTCACTGCTTCCCAACTTTGAGGATTGGGCAGCCCAAGATTTGCCATCATTAATAGATACTGAGACAAAAAAGGCATTGAATGCCTTTGCCTTTTCCTCCATGATTGCTAGATGGCCATTCACTTCAAAAATTTTGTTTTCCCTTTAAATCATCTTTCAATTGAAGAAGACTTTTTAATTTTCTGACACCACACTGGCCAGAGTCAACACAATCTTGATAAGTTATCCAACTTTAATGACCTTTGTTGACATTTCTTTGGAAAGGACAAGGTGATAGTTTTTTCTTTTGTAAAGCATACACAAGGTATACAGAGTGAATAAGTGAATTTTGACTTTCCCAGTTTCATTTTTTGCTTAAACTCAAGAAAACTAATTTGTCACATTTTTTCCCAAGCTGATTTTTTTTTTTTTTTTTTTCCTTCTATTAAGTCAGTTCTCTCAGCTTCTTTGTAATCATATCCATGATTGGCTTTCCCTAAGGAATAATGTAGCTCCTTTCTAGTGAATGTTAATTATTGCAGTTATATTCTCAAATACCATAAATTTCTACTTAATTCACTAAATTGTCAATAATTGTGAAGGATAAGTGAAAAAGAAAAATATTTTCTGTCATGGATTATTTAGAATGCAAGCTTTTATTATCAAAGGCTTTCTGTGTGTATTTGAGTAGTACTTGGCACAATAGATCTGTGGCGTTCATAGCACACTATACATATATTAGTACCATGACCATTTCATTTCTGAGACCTGATACATTTTTGAGTGCACAAGATCTTATCAGTGATAATCTTAAGATTTAACTGTGGGGAACTGTAGTCTGGTGCACAAAAACAGACAGCCTGAAATCACTGACATCTTTTCATACCAGAAGGTAAACTTGTATTGTGAAAGGAAAACATAATTTCTTTTTTTTCTTCAAACTTCTTCTTCTAGAATTTTTTATAAAGATGCTCAGTTTGGATATGTTTCATGGCTGAAATGCTACGTTTTCAATGATTGCTTCATGAATAACATGGTTTTCATTTTAGCAAATTCACTACAATGTTGAGCTATATAACACATGAAAACACTGACAGTGGTTATAAAAGTATTTTCAAAAGCTAATGCAAAAATTAGAAATTTCCTGAAAGGTTTCATATATAATGTATTAAAAAATAAAATGAGAACTAAAATAAAATATTTTACCTATACTCTGAAAGAAGTTACCTGGTTGGAAACAGGCAGAAAAAATTGAGAGAGAAGTTCCAAAAGTTTGGCTTATGTACCTATTTACAAGTTATGCAAACACCCCACTTCTCTAATAGAAGGGTTAAATTTCACCTAATCAGGAATAAATCCTTGCAGATAAGGAGATAATTAATTATATATTTATGTCCTGATGATTCTTTAATCTTTATATGGCCATTATTACATGTATGGCAAAATCTTCAAAGTCAAAATAAACTTCTGAGAAGCCTGCAGGAGAAAAAAATTTCATTGCAAAATCACTAGCTTTTAAAGGAAAAACTTTATTTGGTCTCAATGTAAAAGTTTACAGTCTAGCCATTTTTAATACATTGGAAAAGTGCAGCCTATGAAATGCAAAGAAAAATATTTTTAAAAATTAAGCTAGCTGAATTTGAGGAAAATATGTCTTTGTTTATTTATCTCATCAATAAAGTAAAAATTATCCTGCGCAAAAAAACATTTTTCAGTGTTACCACTGACATTCATTATAAAGGTTTTTTCTGCCTGGAATAGATTTTAATTATTCAATACTAAAGACAAATTGAGTAATTGGGAAAAAAAGGGATATTATTACTTCATATTTACAGTGCAGTTTCAGTCCCCAAATATCTAAGTGCTTTACTTTGGATAAAAACAGATTCTTATGTCCTGGAATCAAATTATATCTGTATACCCTCTTTATATTTTAACTTAAAATTATCGACCACAGAAATTGAGCTAAGAAAAAAAAAGCTTTCAAATAGACTAATAGGAAGTATTTTCCTTCCTACCTTACATTTTGAAATGTTTCTTTTTGGATTAGCATATTACAAATATCTGTTCACAAAATATTTGAACTGTTCTACATAAAAACCTGTTTCTGAAACTAAGAGAAAAAGAAACAGCAGTTGTGCCTGCCCAGGGAGGCCGTGAAGTCACTGTCCCTGGCAGTGTTCAAGAGTTTATAAAAAGTTTGTAAAATTGACAGTACATACATTAATTGTAGCAACTATATAGAGTAGTCAGGAACCAGACTGAGAGTCTGGAGTAATGGATTAAAAACCATGTACTCATTTAAAAGGGGATAGCCTAATGTTCTTGTTTAAGTGCCATAAGAATATGACTTTATCTGTAGCTGAATACTATTAGGGACACTATAGCAGTTGCTGGCATGCTTTACTTTTTTTCTCCATCTTTCTCCTTCAAGAGTTGGCATATATTGAGAGATCTGATATATGTGAGTTGGTGTGTGTGTTTATACATAAACATATAAATACATAGGTGTATATACACACATTTATGTGTATAACAATTATAACAATTTGGGTAAAGATAATCTGTTTCTAAGACAGAATGGTGATGAAAAGATCTAATGAAAAAAAAAAAGGTATTTGCCTATCTTGATTATTTGTTTATTGGGTGAAGTGAAGAATGGGAAATATCAATGTCGATATGAAGTAAATTGAGTACGCCACCAAAAAAAGCTCTTTTAAAATAAGGAGAAAAGCAAAGCTAAAAACAAACAAGAAAGTAAGACTCTAAATCTTAATTTTCAGTCCACAGAGTGGATTGAGAAAGATTTCAACATAAATGAAGTGCGAAAAATTAGATTTGTTTAATTACATCTGGATACAAATTAGATTTAAATTAGATTTGTGCTGAAAAACACAGCTTGCACAGGTAACTGATGTATTTGCAGTTTTCAAATTCACATTTTTTAACAGCTGGGGTAGTGAATTAGTGAAGTACTTAATTATATGCCAAATTACATTGGTTTTATCTTTACTTTGCTAAAGGAGTGAAACTCAAACTGTTCTATCACATTCATTCAACTAAAATGAAGAACTCTTGTAGTGGTTTGCTTTCATGTAAGAAAAATATGCATTTAAATTACCTGAAGATATTGCAGGGTAACTAACTAAATGTGACTAGAACATGTATGTATTTCTCACCACTATAGCAGCAGAATTTCTCTGTGACAGAGAATGAGTGATGGAAATACAGCAAGCCTTTACTCTGATTAGCTAGTATGTTATTGTGGAGTTTCACTCTTCCAACGAATACAACTGTATTTTGCACTTCAAAAATCATAGAATGGGTTGGGTTGGAAGAGATCTCCAAGACCATTTAATTCCAACCGTCCTGTTGTAGGCAGGAACACCTCCCTCTAAACCAGGCTGCTCACAGTCCCATTCAACCTGACTTTGAATGCCTTCAGGCAAGGAGCATCCACAGCCTCATTGGGCAACCTGTTCCAGTGTCTCAAACTCACAATAAACAATTTCTTCCTAATATTTAGTCTAAATCTACCCTCTTCCAGTTTAAAGCCGTTTACCCTTGTCCTGTTGCTACATGTCTTTATAAAAAGTACCTTCACAGCTTTTCTGTAGGCTACATTCAAGTAGTGAAAGGCCACTATAAGGTCCCCCCAGAGCCTTTTCTTCTCCAGGCTGAAGAGCCCCAGCTCTCAGCCTGTCCTCATAGAGGAGGTGCTCCAGCCCTCTGTTTGTCTTTGTGACCCTCCTCTGGACCTGTGCCAACAACTCCATGTCCTCCCCAAAACTGGGCACGATGCTCCAGCAGTGATCACAGAGGAGAAGTGTAGTGGGACAGAATCACCTCCCTTGACCCGCTGGTCATGTTTCTCTTGATGCAACCCAGGGTACAGTTGGCCTTCTGGGCTGCAAAGGCACATTGGTGGCTCATATTTAAGTTTTCATCAACTGACATATTTACTGTTTTCTTTATTAATGAACAATACATTGTTTTTATCCTTTTTAGAAAAGGAACTTAAAAATTTCCAAAACTTTAAATGACTTATGGAAAAGCTGATAGAAATGTAATAGGCAATAAATGGATACCATGATAAATCTGTGATTGTTGTATTATGACATATATGATGTGTTTTTTTCACATACTGATGTACTCTGTACTGAATGATCATTTCAGATCTTGGGCTTTGGTAAAAATTGGGGTTAAGTATAGGTTTGGACACTCGTTCTAGAAAATCTTTCCTACACTTCCTAAACATACTTCTTGCATTAATAAATTACATTAATAAAACCAGTTAGATTTTCCCACTTTTGTCCAAATTGGGATACTGAGTATTGCAGTATTTTTTTTTCTTCCCATTACCAAATGAACAACACACTTGTTTTCTTTATGTTTGAAAATGTAAGCAGAAGTGTTCCAGGTACAGAGATTATATTAACTCACAAAGGTCATAGAATAAATTATAAGAAACTAAGTAAATTATTATTTCAGAAATGTACTTCTAAGGTTAACAGTACTCTCCATGGAAAGAAGAGTTAAAAAAATAAATAAAAAAGCAATACAAAAATTTAAGTATGCAAGTGGAAGTATGAAAAAAAATGGAAATAAGAAAGAATATATATATATTGATCAAAGGATTTCTATATTCATAAATGAATATAGTCCAGAGCAGGCTTCAAGACAGCTTGAAACTTGTCTTTGGAAGAGGGACATTCTGGACTTCAAAGTTTCTAATGTACTGTGAAGGATAGATAATTCTGAAAATAAAGTAAAACCTGACAACTTATACAAATTAAGTCTCAAAACAGTTGGAAAATATCTCCTAATGGATTAGTTTGATGACTCAAATAATTTTCTTTTTTAAATAACACGTTTTAATGTTTAATGACAAGGCTTTTAATGTGTTAAATAGGAAAGCAAGGCAAAATAAAGAACAAAGGTTCAATTAACCCAGTTACAGAAGAAAACTTATGAAAAAGATGCCAAGGAAGAAATTCAACACCAACATTATTATTTTGTGAGAGAAGAGTATGTTTTTATATGGGAAAGTGCAGAACCAACAAGTCACATATGTAAGATTTGCTTATGAGTTTGAGGAAAAACAACTGGAATATGCTTCTCTTGGAAATAGCTGTGATTTGTGACATCCATCAGATGTGAAAGTGTGTGTAGGTCATACACTGTCGTCTATATATATATAGGTCAATCCAAAAGTCACACCTCTTATTTATTTCCATGGAAACTACAACATGTACAAAGAGCATGATAACACTATTTGACAGGGCAAATTCTGTGCTACAAAACACTTCTTTATTTCAACATGGTAACTACCAACAGCTGTGCATTTTTGCCTGCGAAGAACAAAAACCTGCACGTCACAGTCGTAAAATTCTGTGTGGCTGTTCAGAAAGTAGCTTGTCTTTCATGTCATTCTCGCTGCAGCTGAAATACACCACCCACCACCTCATTGTGTTTATGTCCACTGTTTCATCTCCATAAATAGTCAGCAAGCATTGATTAATAACAACGAGTGCTATTTTTTCTGCATGGTAGAACTCAGTGACGCACCTTTGCTTCATACATACTTCCATGTTAGACACCATTTTGTCAGACTGCCTCTCTGCTGCCACCTGTAGCATGGAACCAAAATGTAGCAGATTATCAGTGGGAAGGTTCAAACTCTCCTGCCGTACCACCAGCATCCACTTCTGATCTTGTAGGCTAAAATAGTGAAACAGAAGGTAATACTTTTGACGCTGCCAAAATGCATATATATATGCATATATATACATACATGTACGTATGTCGATGTAGTGCCTCAGAAAATTCAACAGAAATTGAACATGTCGATTCATAAGATGAAAGTTGAGTTTTATTATCTTGAAGTTGTACACAGAGAGATCTTCAGATTTTTCAGGTCTAGATTATAATTCTCTTGAAATGAATACTAGAAAAATTCTTTGAACTACTTTTCTTTGATCAAAACAATAACCAAGTGAAACCAAGTTTGTTTAGCCTCAGAAGTGATTTCAAATAGTTTAGAAGAGAATACTGGCCTTAATTTTTGTGTTTGAACTAAAAATTTAAATTTCCTAAAATATTTATGGGTAACGAATTTGTAGAGGTTCTTCTTGACTGTAGTGGCTGAATATTTTGCTAGATATTTTAGAAAGCTGTGAAAATGTGACCAAAATCCTATTTACATCTACTATACTTTTCTATGCACTTCTTTACACTTTACTGAGTAAGGTGGCTTAATAATTTTTTATGTTAGTATTATTTCACTACTTGCAAAAAACAAAACAAACAAACAAACAAACAAACAAACAAAAAAACCTATAAGAAATTGTGGTTTGACTCAGCAGGTGGCTGAGCATCACACATTTATTCTCTCACAGCCCCTTTTCCTTGTGGAATGAGGGAGAGAATAACAAAAATATAAGGTAGAACTCATAGACTGAGATAAAATTGTTCACTAAGATAGAGAAATGGAAAAGGATAATGATTATGACAAATGTATATGAAAATGTATTTAAAAAGTTATGCACAGTAATTACTCACCACCTCCCGAACAGTACCCAGCTACCCCTCAAGCAACAGAAGTGAGTGAGATGCCCTTGCACCCCCTTCAAAACTCCTTCCCCTTGAAGTCATGTTTAGAATATCCCTTTGGCAGTTTAAGTCAGCTTTCCTATTTTTGTTCCCTCCCAGCTCCTTGGACCCTTTGCTGTGAATGGCCTTTGCTTTGTACAACACTGCTTAGCAGCAGTTATAAATATTGATGTTTTATCAACATTGTTTTTCTCCTAGAACCAAACCCAAAGCATCACTCCAGACACTCTGAAGAAAACAATTCCATTTCAGCTGAAATAAAATGAAAACTTTTAATTTCACTTTGTGATATCAAAAAAATCTACAATTTATTTCAGAAGTACACATTATAGAAGTACATTATTTCCCTGTTTCTTGCCTGAAGTTAATGACATATTCATTCAATACAAGAATACGCATGATGGTTTATATTATGTCAACTTCCCTTTTCATCTTTCCCTCCCAGTGTTGACTGCAGGAGAAATGTATGTTATTTAAAAGAAATACATCAGTCATGGAAATGGGCTGACTGTAAGTCCTGGCCAATACCTTACAGCTTATTAAACAGAAGAAAAGAAGGCAAGTTTGCTTAGGTTCATTATGATATATCATGAAAATGGATAATAATAATGTATGCCTGTAATCTTAGGCTGCCAATATTAACATGTAAAATTATCAATCATTAATCCATCAAAGAATGCTGAGTTTCTGAGTCTCAATTATTGAATTTCTCTGTTTGGAATAGGGACTATAATGAAATAGGCTTAGTGATTGAGTTTAATAGAGCTTCTTATTGGGCAGTTCTACCAAAAAAACCTTTCTTCATCACCAATAAACCTGAAGATTAAAAAGATACTGGATCATAAAAATAATGAAAGATACCACAACAAATTGACCTCCAGTAATCTGATTATGGAAATCTAATCATAATTCTCATTGTTCTGGAAACAAATAAATCTTGTGCAATTCCTGGAAAAAAAATGTTTTTCAGCCTTGAACATCTTAAGATTCTTAGCTAATGAACTCCTGATCATTAAACAGAAGCATCGTAAATCACTAGGGTAAACCACAAAACCAAAACTGTTTGTTTTAGATTCTTAATCCAAATCCACTAGAATCATCCTTTAGTTCCTTTAACTAAAATGGGCTTTGAAACAGTTTTTCAGGGTAATAGATCACACAGAGAAGCAGCAAAGTTTGAAATTAATGATCTGAAATGGATAATTTACAGCAGGAATAAAGCTTCTATGATGTTAATAACAAGGCAGATTGCTCTGCTGAACGAGCCTGTATTATTAAAGCTGGTCCATCTGTTCCATTACTCACACCTTTTGTATTTCCCTTTGTGTGTGTGTAAGAGAGAGTGTATTTGTAGTTTGTGAGTTTTTACGACATTATGTGTTGCATTTCATTCTTAAAAGAATAAAAACTTTTTTTTCTGGCACTGAATTCATAAAAGCTTGAGGATTATTTTCTAACTTTGAGAACTACTGTCTACAGTAAGTGAGAAATAGCTTTTCTGGATATACAGGCATGTATATATTACTATTATCAGCTACAGAGCAAAGTATTTATTATTATAAACTTGATTTAGCACAGAAAATAAATATATGCATGACACTGAGTTTAGGAAGAGCCTACTGCCTGTCACATAGTTTTGTTGGGATAAGTGCTGTGTAGCTTTAGTCCTTTACCTCCTCCATACCCTCAACTCATGTGGTGCACTGCTGTATGGCATCACTCTGGAACATAGAACGCACTTTCCTATTTCAAATGATGTGGTTAGGAGCTTAGATAATCCTGCACTGACATGTTTTAATAATTTATGGCTAGAAGAACAGATAGAAATCTGGTCAGACATGTTTGGCAAAGTGTAGCTTGATGAATTCAAGAATTCAGGTGGCTTTCTATAGAGAAGATTCTGTTAATAAGCCTTTCTGAAAAATGAGAGCATTTCTACTATGCAGCTAATATTTTATTCTCTCTCTATATAAATATGAATACATGTTTTTTTTAATCCACCATAACGTTTTCCAGCTTAATTCCAACCTGGATCTGAGGAACCTAGCTAAACTTTTTGGGCAGGATCCAATTGAAAACATGAAGATTAATTTATTTGACAGCCAGTGGTAAATATAGCAAAATACAGTTTAAAATCTGCTTTTGCATTGGCTTCCAAAGCATTTCAGAGTGATCTTTGAGGTTATATTTTCATTAGTAATGCTCTTTATTAAACTTCTATTGAGAGTAGCTTGACATTTGCAGATTTGATTAGAGCATTTTTTTGTCGTCGTTATTGTTGTTGTTGAATCAGAAAAACAAAACAAAAACAAAACACAATAGTTCTCTATCTCACAAAACCCTATGGAAGGAAAGTGAAATGTATTTCTTAGACTGTAAGAATGTAGCATGAAAATGACAAGCGATGTCTTTAAAGTGTCTTCAAGGTTGAAAGCATATTAGAGTAATAGCCATTAGCCTGCTTCTCTGTGCCTTTACAGGAATTCTGCAATACAGTATTATATTTGATTACTCAACTAAAAACAGTCATCCATTAACCCACAGAGACACAGTCCCCCCCTCAGTACGCCTAAGGCCATGCCACTTAGCGCGCCCCCATTATTTTAAAAGATGTAGAAAGAACACTAGGAAATACAGAAACATCCTAAGGTCACTCTTTGTAATTTCAATAAAAGTTATGGAAAAAAAAAAATATATATATATATATATATCTCCTTTGCAGTCAGCAGCAGAATGATATGAAGCAGGAATCTGGCAAATGTATTCAAGGGCATTCATGGGTTAAGCATTAATAATACCAGAAGCAAGGCTATGGGAAAACAGATGACATCACATATTTCCACTTCTCCATAAATATGAAGGGATTTCACCCCTCCCCATTCAAAAGTTCCAGATGTGTAAACGATTCCAGTATCGTTAATGGATATTGTTAATCCTTCTAATCCCTATTTTCACTGTATTTTGACTCAAAACTTCTAATAAGGGTAATGTGTTGTTGGTTAAAAAGGATACATTTAAACTTTTCCTTTGTTTTAAGGAATTTATTAAAAATAAAGAAATCAGTGCCCTAACACATGTAATACACAGAGAAATCAGAGAGACTCAAATACAGATGTAAAAGTAGCTTTAAAAGCTTCAAAATATTCAGTAAACAATGAAGGATATTTCATAACTATCTTTCTAGTGTGGGTTGTTGTTGTTGCTTTCCATTTGTTTGTTTTTCTGTTCTTTTCCTATATTTTCTTCCTCTTTGTGCTAGAAAAGAGTTTTAAAGAAAGGATTTCCAGGTTAGTGGTGGTGTAGTCCACCATCATCACTGCTACCAGCATCATCATGCTACTTATGGATGTCAGAGTACTGTCAGGAGCAAGTCCTACTGTAAAAGCCATCTTGGCATCACAAAGGGAGTGATAATATGGGCTACAAAATTATCCCTTTATAAGAGCTCAGTACTGTTTTTTTCAAAAACACTCAATTTACATTTGTGCAAATACATATGTAAAATAAAAAATGCTACCCAAGAATCTTTCTTTGTTTCCAATATAGTCAAATATAGTCAATATAGTCTTTTTTTTTTTTTTTTTTTCATTTTATTTATTATTGTTCCATTTTCCTGTCCTGTTAACTTTCCTTGAACCAGGTATTATTCTGTGCAGTAATCACAAGGTCAAAGATCTCCATCCATTTACATAAATTAGAATTTTGTTTTCATATTGTCACAACAGAGATGCCATTTGAGAACATAAAAATACTAATTCTTCAGATATGATATGAACTTTGAAAGAAGCACTTCCTGTTAGTTCTAGTCAATAAAATTTTTTAGTAAAATTGCCAGTATTTTCACATTAAATAAATATTCCATTAACTCTTCACAACAATAAAGAAATTTAACTTCATGTAACATGTACTATATATTTCAAATTTAATTTGCAATTGATTATTACTATGACTCATAGTAATAAATCAGCAGTTTTCCTGAAGATCTTATTTTTTTTCTGCCCCTATATTAACAACAACAAAAAAAAAATTACAGCAAAGTATATCTCTAAGGGCATATCCAAACTGGAACAGATACTGCAGATTTTAAAGTAGTTAAAATCTACGGGTATAATTTTAATCATGGTTCCACCACTTTATCTATATTACACAGACATTACTGAAATGTTTAATTAATTCTTGATTGTAAAACACTTAGGGATCTTTTGAAAAAATATGACATGCAAATCCAAAGCATTGTTGTTTACTGTGGTAACATATACAGGTCCTAATATTTTACTTGGTAAAAGCATTAACCATTTTCTTTCTCCTTCGTGAATTTTAGTGGGCCTTTTATTTTATTTTATTTATTTTAATATTGGGTTCAAATTAAAATGAAATGAGCTCTCATGGGCAAATCAGGGCAGCTGGACACAAAAGTCTATATGCATTTTGTCTTTCCACTCAACCATACAATGCAAAGATTTGCTATCTCCATTAAAAGACTTACTTTGTACCATATCATGCATTTCATAATATTTCCATCTAAATGCAGATTTTTCTGTTCCATGTGTAGCAACTAGTCAAGTTTTCCATAAAAATAGCAGCAGGAGAGAACATTGAAATTCATTTTGCATATTAAAGAAATCTCTCCAAGATTCCTTTTATTTGTTTTATCAACTCAAGCAATAAGCAAGAAAATTAGAGTTTCAGCAATGATGGAGAAACGTTTATGATTTTATCATACTTGCTTTTTTTTCCCCTGCTTAGACAGTTTCCAGAATTTTATGAGTACGTAATTTTACAGTGTTCCACTTATAAATTAAAAAAGTCTGTTCTATCATTTAAGTCAGGTACAGTATAAATATACATTGCCAAATGAGAACTTCACTGTGAGTAACATACATGCTTTTCTTCCCAGTATTCACAAAATGTTTAATATCTTTCCCACGGGAATTTCTTTCTCTTGAAAACATTATTACAAATGTCATAATATTTTCTGGTATAGTTCTCTGGTGTGCCTAGGTTATAAAAAAAAAAAAAAAAGAAAGAAAAAGAAAGAAAAAGAAAAGAAACTGAAATTGGTTAGACAGCAGAGATGTCAGTGCAAATACCCTGGTCCAATTCTAAAAGGAGAAGACAATCAAAACTGTCATTGCCTAACTGTATAAATGCTGTTAGAGTAGATTTATACTTTAATAAGTTGTTTATTGGCGATTTTTATATTGCACATTAATAAAAAAAAGTGAAAGAGTGCAGTTCCACTTAAAAAAAAAAAAGCAGAGAATGATTATCAGTTCCTACTATTTGTGAGCTAACACAAAACTAATATTGTAATTCTAAAAATATGGAAATTATTTGAGTTTTACATACTAATTTTCTAGATTATCTGGTACCTTCTGTATAAAAAAATAGTGGTTTAGTAAAATAATTTTTTTTAGGAATTGTACAGAAAATACAGTACGATAATGAAGAAAAAAAATCCTACACTTATGTCCATGGCTGAACTAAAGATACTCAAAATTTTACCCAAGTAGGCAATGTGTCTTAATACAACTTGTAGCTCATACATGCAGAAATAAACATGATGTTTCCTGTGTATTTTTGCAAAAAGTCTGCAGATCTCTCCTCCATTGTTGCAGTTAGGCCAACAGAGCAACAGAATGATCTGCAATCACTGCAGAGCCTTGATCCTGCACCACCTTCAGTCTGAATTTAACTAAGGATCGGTCAAAAATGTGAAGTGCTCTTCTTTCCTTGACAAGAAAAGCTAGGACATTGTAGACAGGCAACCTAGATCTTGGTCAAGTAAGGCTGGCTTGGCCGTCCTTCATCTTGAAATTTAACAATGAATTCCCTAGCCATTAAAGGCATAGAGAAGTATTTTGCTGTTCTTCAAGCATTTTTTTGTCACATCAAATGCTGGCAGTTATCAATAAAATCATATAAGTAAACTAAAGAGAAATAATTTTATATTTTCCAGTATTTTGCACATTTTTCCAAACCTAAATATGCAGTTCACTAGCTGAGTAGTATTTTTCTAGGTATAATCACATTGGTTTGCATGGTATGATTTGTCTATAGGAGGTTATTATTTACATGCCTTAATCTCCATATTAGTCTGCTGAAAAGAATATCTTATTTAAATGTGCCATGATATTAAAGTAATATGCAATTTTATGTAATAGAGGAAAAGAACAGTTTCTGGATCAAAGCACATTTGGGTTGCAAAGTTCTCATCTTGAATATCAAAATAAATATTAAAATCCTTAGAATGTACAAATACTATAAGATTGCTTTAAAATTAGTAATATAATACTTAAGATTAAAATTATTCTGCTTTTATTCAAGTGCAGAAGAGAAGGACCAAGATTCTGTCTTCATTTCACAGGAGATCTGCACTGTTGAAATGTTCCTGTGGCACACCAATTGTTCGAGATTCAGATGGACCGTCAGAATAGCAATTTCAGAGATGTGGGTAAACGGGCACAACTTCACTGGGGCTCTGAGTTAGTTGGAGCTGGAGCAGTGGGTTGTAAGGAGAAACTGAGGGCCCAGCCTGAAGGAGGTGAACATGAAGAGGGAACCAGGTTCCTCACTGCACTGAAATTGAAAGCTTTGTACAAGACACGTGGAGGAGGCCTTTCCTCATGGGGATGGCGGCTCCATCCTCGGAGAAGGGAATTCAGCTCATGATGGGGCAGCCCTGAGCAATCCTGTCTGGTCTCAGCATAGAGCCTGATACAAGAGGGCTGGGCCAGGGATCTCCTAAGTGCCTGACTGATAGTATGAAATGTTCTGGCTGAAATAGAGCAGACTCATTTTCAGTTTATGAACCAAAGGTTCCTAAGGAGTTCACACTGACACATCATTTCCCTAATTTGTCTCTCAAAATAATGCAGGAATTGTCAGCTGTAACAGAAAATATTATAAGAGAAGACTTGAATTGAAGGCATACATTGATCACTTGAATTTTAAGGATTGTTGTTTACATTTGACTCCATTGGCGCTGTCAGCATTTTCACAGGACAACCATCTGGCTGCATGACGGTAAGAGATATCGAGTAACAGCAGGGCTCAGTGATGTCTTTTGTATTCCTTTCTGCAGAGAAGGAGCTCCACTTTTTGCTAACAACACATTAAGGGAAAATTGGATCTGTTAATCCCACAGGAATAACAGCTCACATTCAGTGCACACTGCAGCTGTAACATTTTCCTGATACTAGGACTTCTTCCTCAGTAGCCATTTGGGTCTGCATTGATTAACTGAGTATTCTGGGGCTATGGAAGGAGGGTGACTCAGAGAATATGGCCTGAGAAAGCTTAAGATGTCACAATATATCCTGAGAAGGAATGGCTTCACTTTACTTCTTTTCCTCCAATGTATTTAGTTTTAATAGCACAGCATAGGCAATATACATAAAAAAGAAGAACAAATATCTTCTATTAATTTTTACTTTCTAAATGGTTATGTTAAAAATGAATTATTTACTTCACACTGCCTTTTATGTGCATGGCATTTTTCCCTCCTTATTTTTTCTGTATTTGGAAAGAGAAGAAAGATAATACATGATTGTTATTACATATTCTGAAACACACTGTAGTCCATTATTTTCTGTCATTACCACAAATGACTGGTTTCTTCTTCACTTGATTTTTTTTTACACCTTTTCATGTCAGAAAAAGGCAATTTTTATTCTATAAAGTACTACAAAACACTATTCTTACCCTTATATAAGTTTGGATTTCTTCAGTATATTTAAAAGAGATATTTTAAATAAAGGTAAAGCAATGAAAACACCACCTTCAGTTGTCATATAAATACACATTCTACTTTTTTCTTTAAATTAACCTTTAGACTGTTCTTTAAACTGGCAACCACTAAAGCATTTATTTATCTTCACTTCCCCACAGGCTTTGCTTAGATAGTTTTGCATGAGAGCCTTATGCAAAACTGTCTCATGCATGGACATACATTCTATACTATCTGATTCTGATGCCATCTCTTCTTTGCCTATTTACTTGCTATCATATAACATTTTTTAATAAAAATATCTTGTTACATCTGTTATTCATTCCTATATAATTTGGGGCATTTCATCTGCTAATTATAATAGTGATTTGGAATTAAAGATCAGTGATTCTTTTTAATATTTTCAGTAAGGGCAATTTATTGTACTTTCTTAATCCCTGTGCAACCATTTTATTAACATTTTGATAGCACCATTTATGCACAAGTTGTCAAACAGAATTATTTTTAATTACTAACCATCTTTCTATACCTCTCACAGGCAATCTCAGGCTGATATTTTGATTTTCACACAGATACACAAAATCATTCAGCCATATTTCAATGCTGAATTTTGAAAAACAAACAAACAAACAAACAAACATGCAGGGAGACAGATTCTCACTTTTTTTTTTAATAAACTTTGCTTAAAGCACATTTCATAGCAATTTCATTACCATGGTTTAGGGCATCTGTATTTTCATTCATCTGTTGTTTGCAAAGAATTCGAATTCATCTGTATGTTTGTTACTTCTGATGAGCAAGCTGAGAATAAAGAAAATAGAGTCAATTCAAAGAAGAGTTCAAGCTATTTTTTTAAAGGCCTTTGAACAGAATCTCTGACTTCGAAAATTTCTTCTCCAATTTTACCTTGTTCTAAAGGCAAAGGGTTCACTGGTCTCTGCTAGAAATCACTTGTTGTTTTGAATGCTGAGCTACTTGTTCCTGTACACTGGATTACACACAGAATTACTGAGCAAAAGCCCTGACCCACCTTTTCACTCACTCCCTTCAGGTGATGAACTTCAATCCCACAACAGTAGGATGATTTCTGTGTGGATGCAAGGATAACACAGTCAGCTAGCAAGGGCTCAATACAGGTCTCAGTGGTGAAATAACTGTGGAAAACATGATTTTCTTTTCTTTGTTCTCAACACCATTTTGACCAAAAGTAACATGGCAATCAGAGTCCTCACATCAAAGGAGAGGATGCTCCTTGAGGAGAGAAAGCCCTGCAGAGAAGGACCTGGGGTTCTGTCAGGTGAAAAACTAAATGTGAGCCAGCAACATGCTCTTGCAGCTTGGAAGGCCAATGGTATCTTTGGCCCCATCAGAAGAGGGATGTTCTGCAGGGACAGGGAGGTGATTGTCCCTATCTGCTCTGCTCTCGCAAGGCCCCATTTAAAGTAATGCATCCAGGTCTGGGGACCCCAATACAGGAAAGATGTAGAACTGTCGGGAAGGGTCCAGATGGCCACAAAGATGATCAGTGCTCAAGAAATTATTCATGGAAACTTTAGCAAATTTGTGAATTTTGTTCATTCCACTTCCTCAAAAATTATAAAATCCAGATCCATTCTCTTGTATTTTCTTTCCTTTCTTATTTCTTGACCTTCAATGTGCCCAAGTCTGAGAATTTTCAGCATTTAAAACCAAGAATTTGGATGTTAGAAAATTGCTTATTAATTATTCTTCACTAATTAATTTTTAATAAGTATAATGTGAAAAAATAAACAGAGATAGAAACTGGCTATTAGGTCTTTTTAAAATCACTTTGATGTTATACTGAACTATTTTCATGAAAATATATGAGGGTGTAAACTCCTCAAATGTATTTTAATTTTTGACTTATTTTGATTCTCTCATTGCATTCTCTGCCTTGTGTAGGTACACTGTTCTTCACTCAGGCACAACTAGACTTCATTCGCTATCTGTTACTGGCCAACATTTGACTCCATCTTACTGCCTCTGGTGAAGATAGCCATGATAACAGCTGTGTAGTTTCTATACTAAGTTTATGGTGCTTACAGCATTTCTAGGATATGCCTGTAGATGTTAAATATGTTTGAAGGTGGAAATGATATTTAGTCAGCTGATACATATGACATTTCCTAAAATCTTATTAGATTTTTATATGCTCAGATACTAAAATGTTTTGATAAATTCATTGTGCAGCCTTGACATTTTCTTAAGTAATCTCTCATGATCACGATCTGTGTGAAAAGAAGTCAAAGAACATGAGAAGTAATGTCCCTTCTTTTAGCAACATCAAGAAATCATCAGTTTCATTGAGTTCCATGTTCTGGTCTGCATCCAGATTGTATGAGGCTTCGATACTCGCTGTAGCCTGGTTATTTCTTGCCCTCAGTAGTCTGCCATTGCCATAAGAATCACAGCAAATATTAGGAATATGGTACCCTCTGTTCTGGAGCTGCAGTCACTGGATCTAAAGGATCAGTGAAAATGAATGAAGCTGGTTTCTGATTTCTTTCTTTTCATTAGCTATAGATGGAAATGCATGGTGGAAAATTTCCCTGTGTCTATCAGTATGAAGAGGATTTATAGGAACCTAGGAGAGCTTTACTCTGGAACAGTTTGAAGATGAGATGAAATGATAATCTGTTACTAGGTAGCTGGTCAGTATACAGAAAACACTACCTTCATTTGTGGACTATGTCAACTGTAGATATATTACCAGGCAAAATACAGGTTCAGTGTTGCAACAAAAGCTCTATGAAGGGAAGCTATTAGTTCTGGGTCTTCACTTCAGACAATCATGGGAATGGCAGAACATAAAAACGTTCTACTTTTTTGCACAAATTGCATTGTTAGATAAATTTTTGCAGATACTTACAAAATTTAATAATTAAATTTAAATTTATTTCTGGAATTTTGCTCAAAGAACCAATTAACATCATCCTTCTTAAAAAGTAGGATTTTCTTCCCAAGAAAAATAGACAAAAAAGAAGAGAAAAGTAAACAAAACAGCTGAGAACAGATTGTCAGTAGGCCATGTACAAGTAAAAGGACAATGTAACTATTTGCAAAATACAGCTGCTGATTGTACTTGCCGTGTTCCATACCCCACACCATGACTTCTTCTTCCATTCTTGTTTGAATTGTTCATTAACTCTTGGTCAGTATGAGATTATGATGCCCCTAAGAATACCCTGCAAAACACTTGAAATAAAATATCTGTTAGCTAAAAAGTGTTCTGAAATATAGAAAGTGTCTCTCTTGGAATGAGAGAATGCCTAATTTATTGATATTTTTATTTTCCTTGTAGGTACTGGGAATTAGTAAGACACCGCTTCACATACTTACATGTAAATTTTAGACACATGGCATTTAGATGGAAATGGACAAACACATCTGGACACCCAAGTTCTCTTCAGAGTGCAGAGCGACAGCTGGGTGTCAGAAAATGTGATTCACAGCTATAGGCATGTGGAGAGAGACAGCGATGCACATGGAATTTACTTGGAAAGACAACACAAACATAACAGAGGTCTAACACAAAGCACTTTTATGAGGATTGGTATTGTGTTTAGGCTCTTGAAAACTGTTGGATGATAAATATTTAATCCAAAGAACACTTGAAGTCATCTCATTCTCCTATGAGTCTGTAATCTAACTTTACTCAGCTTTGAGAACTGTCATGCATTTTATGTGTTTTTCTGAGACTCTATTCTTAAGTGAAGAGCAGAAATTACACATAGTTCTCTGGAAACAACTTGGAAAATTAACTAACATTCATATCTTATCTGTGTTTTGGTAATCTAAAATATGTCCCCACACACATTTACCCCACCCCCATTATTTCATTGGATTTTTTTCAAAAAGGAGAATTCCTTTAAAATTATTCCTTTATTTATTTTTTCCTTTAAAATCCCTACCCAAACTGATACAAGATGTGTATCAAGTCATATCATAGTTAAAAGGAAGTTGAATTTTCTGTCAAGAGATGGAAATAACAAGATGAAAGGAAGGGTACAATTAAATCAAATACTTTTGGAGCTATTAAATGACAGAAGGCTGACTCTCAGGATCAAGGAGTTTAAGGTCCCTGTTCAGCAGTTTAACTTCACAAAGTAATGCTAACTACTGAAATCATCACTGGACTTTTTCAGTCCTGTGTGTTGCAGGTGTTCTTATATCACTCAGCTAAAGGTTAGTCTGTTATTGTAAACTTAAGCACAAGATTTACTTAGCAGTGAAGGAGCTTTGTTCTATCAAGATTTACCTCACAGATGACATAACTAGTGGTACACATATAGATACTCATTAAAGCTCAGTTGATAATCAAGAATTTATGGTGTAATCATGTTCAATACCATAGCAAAACTTACTCTGAAAACTTAAAAGAAATACATACACAGTCATATTTTACTTCAAGCCACATGCATTCACTGTTGAGCTACAGAACAAATGGTAGAAAAATATCTTACAAAAAATCTTTTCAACTAATGATTTTTTCCAATACTGTTTTTGACTAATCAAGGTTCTTGGGTTTCTGTTGTATTTTGTAATGTACTGTACAGGCTAAAAAATGTGTGAATTTAAAAATAAGCACACAAATTCTAACGTTAAAGCTTTAAAATGCATCTGAACCTTCTTCTTTCCTTTTTTTTTTTTTTTTTTTCTTTTCATCTGGAAATCTTATAAAAATGCCTAATCTCCATCACAAAAGTAGAGACTGAAGATATTTAAATAACAATACTGCTATTTAGACATTGTCTGAGTGAAAAGAATTTTCAAGCTTTTGGGGTTTATCTTTCACTAGTTAAAATGTAGCTTCTGGCATATTGCACATTGCCAGATTAAATGATAATGTTCTTTCCTGTAAGCGTGATTTAGGAGGGAACAATTAGAGCTTTGGAATTAGATTCCCACTCCTCCTAGTGTCCTTTTATGACAGTGTAATGGCCAGTAAAGTGATCTAAAACAGAAACCACCCAATCTTAGAGATGAAGAAAGTTAATCTTTACAACTTCTTGTTCATCAGTCCTGGAGAATTTGCCTGAAGGTCTGCAGGTTATTTGTTATGCTACCAGAATTATGCTTCTTGTGGCTCTGGACACTGAGGACAGAAAACGGCAAAGATATCTGCAGTGAGTTGGAGAAGCGATACCTTCTCTGGAATTTTCACACTTCACAATCAGATGGATTTGTATTGTTTTGTTGTGGTTTTTTTTTAGCTAATCAGTGTATTTTTTCTTTTCCATTCATTGAGCAACAAGTACTGCAGTCAAGAGCAGCAGATAGAGCTCAGATTTAGATACACAAACTGAACTGAGATGGCTCTTGTCTCCTAGATGAGATAGAAATGAACACAGTAGGATCCTGTTGGGTTCCAGACTTCTGCAAACTCAGGCACTGCTTGGCAAAACAGCTGCCGCCTGCCCTAGACAAGGCACAAGTGACTAACCCAGGCACAAAAACAAAGCAGAAACTACAGCAAAAAGGTTAAGCTTCTCCCATCATGATATTGGCTATTTTTTGTTTAGTCTGTCAGTAGAGGGCATTCAATTGACAACTACATACGCTAGATTTTGGTTTTGCCATGAGATGTTCAGCAACCAAGATAAGAAAGTCAAATGACTACATTTGACATGTGACAAAAAAATAAAAAATAAAAAAATTCTCCCTGTAATGTTCTGCATTATATTTAAATCTGAGGGCAAAGGATTTTCTCAGGAGGAACAAAGTTATGCTCCTCTTGCTTAGAGGTGAAAGGGAAAGCAGAAGTTTCCTTAACAGAAGAGGAGAAATAAACTCTGGATAATCAAGTTTTGAAGTCTCTGCACTGGATCAATAATTTTACCATTTATTTCTCTTGCTTAACAAATAATCAGTAGTCACCTTGACAACTTGAGTCTGCTCCAGTTGGTGCAGATGGGTTTTACTTTATAAATTATCTTAAGGATTTAATTATATAAAAACTCGGAGAGTATATAGCAATGTTAAAACAAGAAGATGAAGAAGTGGAAATTCATTGCTTCTCATAACTTACACAATAAAATATTAAGCACCTTTTAATATAGCAAATTCAAAGGAAATTAAATATATGTGCTTTTTGTTTTGTTTTCTTTACATTGTTTATGAGCTAATGTACATGGGAATCAGACTTAAATAAGTTATACGAAGTTCTGTAATTTCATAGGTAGGTTTCTTTTCACAGTTTGCCAATTTAATCTAGTTAGAGAATCATAACTTGTGGTGAACTCATACCACGAGAGAAAGAATTTTGCAATTTTTTATATCTGCATGGATCTAGCTATGTTAATCTTTAAATGTAAGAAAAAGCAATTGCTTCTGTGATACTGCTAGGATTGGCTTCTTTTCAAATAACAAATGTCATTTTGCTAATGTGAAGCAAAGGAATTGCATTTTGCAATGCTTAAAATGAAAATACTTATTAAACCAAATGAAATTGCCTTCCTAAATAGGTAGATGGAAAAGTTGATTTTGTAGAGAAATAAAAGTTGCATTAGAAATATCACAGATGGAAAATGCATGAGATTTGAATTTTCTCTTTTTAGAAAAACAGATACTCTCTTCTATCGTATACTAATTTTTAGAGTTTATCTTTGTTTGAAAAGAAAGGGGTACAAATGTGCTTGTGGTACATCTTTCAAAAAGTCCAAGTTAAATGTTGTGTTACATATCCTCCAGTGAATTAAAATAATGTTGTTGTCTTCTATAAGACAATATATGATGAATGATCATCAAGGACTTGTCTTTAGGCTTGATGCAAACAATAACATGATTTTATAGCTGCCTGGTTGAACTTAAATGAGGCACGTTACAACTCTAATTTTAAGAACTATATGTTTCTGATTGGTCCTCTCTGATTTAAATGTAGAAAAATATCTCCTTTTGTGTCAGCTTCTCTGAATTATTTGAGACTTTTTCATGATCATCTTTGGAAACCATACTCTTTTCTTCTTCAGTCAAATTTCCATGTAATTATTTAACAAGAAGATATACTTCTCTTCATCTATTTCAGATTAAAATTGATGTTTTGAAACTCTATATCACATCCTACAATAATCATTTCTACTCAATGGTAGCATGCTTTATGTACTTTTTTTTTTTTTTTTTTTTGGTCTACCTGCAGATTGTGAATTTCTACAGACAAGAGGATGAACAACAAAATTAATTGTTAATAGATATATCTTTGCAGCCTGGAATTCAAAACTTGTGAATATTTATAGAAGATAATGGAAACTGTGGTTAATTTTTGTCACATGTCACGATGGATAACATTTGTATATGTGTTGGAAACATGTTATGTTATAGACGTATTTTTTTCTATGTAATTGTCATTCTACTGTATAAAAATAGACATTATCTGTTCCAAGAGACAGTTTGTATATCACCTCTGAGATGGTTTTCTTGTTTGTCATGCATTATTTTAATATGCACATTTTTGAGGAATTATTAACTGATTTCATAACACTAATTTTCACATCTTGACTAACTTGTTTCAGTTTTGTTGTTTGGTTAGTTGATTTTTATTTTGTTTTGTCTTCGTTATTATTATTATTTCCTTTTTTTCTAGGAATCATCCAGTACTATCCAGGAACATTATTTATTGGGATTATTTTCTGACTGTATATTTCATTAAATTAAAAAAAAAAAAAAAAAAAAAAAAAAGCTGAGAAAACAAGTTTTCTGATTTTTCATATTTTTCTTAAATTTAAATAAAAATAATCTAAGATTTTTTTGTTTTTTGTTTTTTTTTTAAGTAGATTTCATTACATGGGATGTATATTTTTGGAATGTATCAAAGGTTAATGGGCTGGTTGTGCATTGAGGGACTTTGTGTGTTTTATGTGTATGGTTGTAGTTTGGGCTTTGACTTAATGAACACTTGACTTCCTTTGCTAAAAAAAAAAAAAGATATGAAACATAATTCACCAATCATGTGTTAAAATAGTAGTATCATCTATATATTTTTTAAATATATAAACAAAAAATTAAAAGCACTGATTAATTGGTATGGGCATGTATTTGACATTTGAATACACATGTTAACTGTTCATATGTAAGTGAAATTGTGCACTCCAGATACGCTCATACTGTGCATAGATTTGAAACACCTTTACTTTTTCAGATATGAGTTGTTGTATCTGAGGTTCAAAAACTATGAAAAAATGTTTCCTATGTTTACAACCCTATATTTACCAGAAATGAGTTCTTATCTTTCTATGTATAAATGTATAAAAACTCAACTGAAATGACATACATACGAAAAGAGTTTTATCTTGGCTATTCTTTTATTAGTATTCTGAAGATCAGTTTGGCTATGACAAAATTATTACTCCTCAATCTTTCTATGACCCTTTTTTTTCTTTCTATTCTGACAGCTACTGTCAGCTGCTGAAGAAAGAATACCACCTGGGTCTTTATTTGATGCATGCGTTCTTACTTTTTCCTCTGTAATGCCAGTGAAGATATGATTGTAACATGTTCAGGAGAACCTGCAGTATCTTCAAATGAAGTACAGAGAATAAAAGCAGAAACGCAATCTCAGGTCAAGGATTGCAAGTGCTGTTTGTTTCAGATGTTGTCCTATATCAAAAGTGAGCAGTGACTGACAGCTATTGTCTATATTATGGAGCTTCTGCATCCCATTTCCTAAGTCAGTGCATCTGCACTGCCAAAAGTGGGATCACCACAGGTCCCTGCTAGACATGGTTCAGAGTTGGTGCTCGTGGAAGCAGTGTGGAATAGGTATTACTTTTCAGGATAATAAGGCAAATAATTTTCTCTTGGTTTTCCTTTCTTGAACTTCAAAATGGGCCACAGGTTCCAAATTGGTCCAAAATCTTTTGTCCCTTATTCCTAGATGACATATTACCCTTAAGAATGTATTTAGCTTGAAAAGCAAAAGGTGTTCTTGATGAGAACCTCCTTGATGAGAACAAGGAAAAAACAATCAAACACTGAAACAAATCACAAAGAAGGCAGGAAGTTGATAGCAAAAGCAGACAAAGTTGCTCCTAGGAGTTAACTTCTGGTTCCACCTTCTTATTCCTGGTTTTATGCCACAATATTTCAACTTCTTTGTCATGAAAAATATGTAGCTCTGTGAACCAAAACATACGCAGATGAAAAGGGAACAAAACTGGGCTAAAGTCTCTTAAAGCTATTTCTCAGATGTTTCTCATTTTACCTCCATTTAGCAGAAAAAGGTGAAAAACCTGATCCAAACAATCTCTGACTTTCAGTTTTGAAGCATTTTTTTCATTCTTTTACTGCAGTACCTCCAAGTAGCACATTAAATACATCTCTGGACATTTGTAAAATCATAGTCTATACAGATACTTTCCATTTGACACAAGCAGCTTTAAATTATCTGATCATATTCGCCTTTTGAAAGCTGAGTCTTAAAAACAGAAGGATTTACAATGCATTCTGTTGCTACTTCTTTGTCCCATCATTAAAAATGAAGTTATAAATCAAGCAGTGCATGGATTTCCCTTTTGACACATTTATCTTCTACAAGCATTTTCTGTGTGGGCAGAAACTGTTGTTGCACTTCAAAGCTATTATCAACCTTCTTTCAGTAGAGCTGCAGTTTAGCTCTGTACAAAACTATACTTGATTAAATGTTTTTTTCTTACTGCATTTTGTTACCATAAGGATGTATATCAGTTGACAGTGAGAATTTTTTTTGAGGGTTTTTTTTTTTTTAAGTTAAAGATGATGTTGGTACAGTTTTTGAAGAAAATAATTGCAAAATTACCTGTACCAACATGATATTATTTTTATATAAGCTTTGTTTATTTCACTCCAAATATATCTCAGAATGGAAAAGTCGTCACTAACAATCTTAAACCTGCAAACACACTTGAATTTAGGAGACGAGAGTTTCCATTCTCTGTATGATCACAGATCACTGAACTGCATGGCTTCTACTGAAAAAACATGAAACAATAGGGTTTCTTTCTTGCAGAGTGATCAATATCTACCTGTGTCCAATGTGGATGCTTTGGGTGCTGCAGGGGATCTCAAATGCTTCTAGAAAATGTGTGTTCAGGCAATTGAATTTCAGATTTGTTTTCCTGAAGACAGTAACATCTGGAAAGTTAAAGAGAGGGGAATACTCTATTCTTGTTTAGCCACTAGATTTCTAATGACAGTAAATATCATACTCTAAAAAGAAAAAATGAAACATTTTTAAAGTGTACTCAAAATTATGTTACTGGAATTTTACTTGAGTATTTTCACGAAATTATATGTCAGTTATATACTGTATATGTTTATCATGAACGTGCCTGTATCTTCTTATTCCCCCTCAGAAGGATAACAAAGAGTAGTTGTATGATGTGATAACCACATCTGCCCCAAAATTAAGAATCAGTTCCAGATGCAGCTACATAAGCCACTTCTTTTCAATTTTCCTGATTTCAGAGATAGTTAACAATATGAATAGAAAGGACACAGGCAAACAGGATATAGAGTTTATATTGGTCACAGCACCACTGGAGGTTTATTCTATAACAACAACAACAAAAAGTTGTTAATTAACAGTGCATGTATATTTATTTGTACTTCAGTAGAAAATATGTGCTGATTCTAGTTGCAATTTTTCTGTATTTCAAATGATTTCTTTGCATGCATAATTTGCCTCTTTTTGTCTGATAAGAATTCTCATTTTATATTTAACTCCAGCCTTACATAACATGACTGGAAGTAAGTAACTTCAGTGAGAGGTAATTCCCCCAAGAAACACATTTCCTATTTCACACACTTATTTTATACTAAAATAAATAAATAAATACACGTATCCATACCTATCCTTCCTTATTGACTGTAAGAAAGAGAAAGAGATGAGCTGATTTAAGACAAAATGTCTGGTGAGGGTATTAAATATATTGTGACTCTCAGTGATTTGCTACTCCATGTGCAGCACATATAGCTGTCATAAACCACATCAGACCTTAATCTATCTTTCTCCCAATGACTGGAAATGTAAATATTATTTATTATTATTGTTATTGCTGTTGTTGTTGTTGTTGTGATTATTATTTTATCATTTTTAATAGAGTATAAATTCCTCAAGAAAGAATTGGAAATTAACTGAGAATGTCTTGATCAAAAATATCTAAAATGTAATCAGTTTTTCTTTTTGCTGAGCAAGTCACAAGATTGTTGCAGCTGTCTTTCTTTGATAAAGTAAATGCATTTACAAAAAAAAATAATCACTAACACTATTTTATCGAATTTGTTCCTAGTGAGCAGCTGATATTAAACACTTTAAATAGTTTGTGTTAATATTTGGCAATAATTGTATTTATGTACCAGACAAGCAAAATAAAATCAAAATTCAGAAAGTATATTAAAAACTGCTATTCAGAAAGGAGGCATTCAATTTTTTATAGGTTTGGCCTGTTTTGAGAACAAAGCTAACCTGTAGGCATGTATTTTTCAGATGTCTAGAAAGGTGGGAAATTCATCATTATTGAACATAGCATTAAACATAGAACCTGAAGATAAGTATTTGTTTCCCTTCACTGAATTAAACAAAAATTACCTTCCAACAGTTCCATGAGTCTTCAAATGCTACAAGAGCCAATGACTTTTCGTTATTTGATTGATTTAGTCAAAGTGTTTCTCAAAGAAAAAAAAAATGAAGCTGATATTTTAGTGGAATGTAGCACATAGGCCTTTGTGCAATAAAAAACGAATCATATCACTGCTGTGTCTTTGTTGTAAAATGCAATGCAGTATAACTACATTGTAGCAAAAATAAGTTAAAAAGCATTTAAATCTATTAAGTTGGCTTTTGCACATACACATGGCCCATTGACAAGATTACAAGTTTAGTTAGTTTGAAACATCACTGGTTTCAGAGGTGAAGAGTTCCTTTAAAAGGTATTGCTCAGGAAGTGGTCCTTTAGTCTCTCTGTGATTTTCTGGAACAAATTTCCATCCGTTTGTGTAAACTCATGGATGCAGTTTGTGAATAGTTCATTAAACAGATGAAAGCACTGAACCGCTTTAGCTATACATGCTCAGATATCTTAAGTCATTCTAAGGATCAAAAGGAAAATAGAAAATTATATGCTCTTGATTATGAGCTACATTCAATAGTTTGTGAGTAACAGAATACTCAGGACACCTCAGAAACCTTCAGGAGGCTCCTTACCAGTCAGCTCAGCTTTTAACTGCTCTCAGATCACAAACTTCTGCAGATTGCTGTTTTCTTTAGCAGCCTGGCCTCTTTGCACATTTATACAACACATCTTTGACAGATGAGTGCTGCCCATTCATTAGGTTATGAACCCTAGATCTGCCAGGAATAATTTCAAATTCACAGATGTTCTTAATATTTTGTATTTTGCATCTGAATTGACTATTTATTTCAAAGCCATGTAGAATTGTGCGCAAGCAGGAAGCTTTCTATTGGACTGCTACAACACATAGAGAGATTCACATGTGGTTTATTTCACCACATGTACAGAATGATTTACATTCTAAAGAAATGAGTTCCTTATTCCCTCACTGGAGAGCCTAAAGTATGAGTAAAAATGCTAGTAATGTCTTTTGCATCAATCTGTCTACTTGAGAAGGAATCCACTCACCAAAACTCTGCAGAGATGCAGCTTTATCTGGAAATATCATTAATTCTAGCTAAATCCTTAATTTTTGGACTCAGTCCTGCAACAAGTACCAAGGATATGCTCAACTGTAACTATATAATTTGCTTTTATTCCACAGATTAGATCCATTACTAATTGAAAATCAACAGATAAAGAAAAAAAAATAAAGAAAAAAAGAGCTCATTCTTTTCTAAGATTTTATTTCATATTAAAGAAAAGTCAGTAAAAAAAAGCCATTTTTCTTCACAAAATGCTAAGCCAGCTAAACTGTTATGTTGCATATAATGCCTCAGATTCTCTCAGTAAAACTGCATTTAGGATTTTTGTTAATCTAGAGGCAAAAACAGAAATTAAAGCATACCATCTAGAACAGTTAAATTTGCATGAAGTAACCATTCAAACAAAGTGTACATTCATAAGGATTTATTTTTATGTGTATTACAGAAGGATATCATGCACATAGCCTTTAAAAAAAAAAAAAAAAAAAAAAAAAAGTTCCAACCATTGTAACGTTTTTTCATCACTTGAATTTATAAATTAAGAGTTTAAGATTTTGTTGGATAATTTGTTGTGCGAGGAAAACAGTCTATTTAGGCTTCAGAAACAGGATTCTATCAGAATCATTTGAAAAAATGTCACATAAATGTCCTGCATTTACACAATCTGAACTGCTGTGATTTATGGAAATAGTGAATGTGAATATGAAAAAGTATTGAGAATGTATTTCTAGTAAATACTTTCAGTTCCTGAGTTAAACTATTATTGTTCTGTATTTTTCCTGTCAATGGGAAAAAATCACTATACACTGCTTGTGAAAGAGACAATGCTTCAAATTTAGTTTTGAAAGAACTCCAAGATCTCACTTAACATTGAATAGACATAAAAGCATCCATAACCAGTTGTGAAAACAAATAAATTGATTACAGAAACTGATCAGAAAATATATATTACATACAAACTGAGACCTAACATTTAGTACTAAGTATAGGAAGCATTTTATTTGAATAGCTAAAATGTTAGCTTCCATATGACTGCTCTCACTGAACAGATTTCTGAAATCTGAAACATTTAGATTAATGTTTCGTTTGTTTGAAAACACATTGTTTAAGGATAATACAGCAGAATTCTAGGTGTGGAAAACTGTTCCACAGTTTCCGGGGTCATTCACAAAAGTAAAATTTCACACCTTCATTTCGTACCAAAATATATATAAAGAATATCATCATTTTCAGCAGAGAGAAAATTTCTCAAGGAGTCATTGGAGGTAAATTTCCTTTTGGAAGTGTACTAAAATATTAGTAAATATAAGTAAAGTATTTTGTATTACCTACTTAGTATCCAATGTACTTTTGATCTGGTCTGTTTTATATCTGGTATCCTACGCCTGAGATGTGTACGGTCAATTCAACTGACAGCTGAATGGGAGCAATTGCAGTCACTGCCAATTGCACGTTGGGAAGTCTTGAAAACTTTGCTGCCACAATGGAAGTTGTTGGAAGCAATGCTCACATCAGGATGAATACTTTTCTAAGAGTAGGCAAGACCTAATTTCCTGATTTGGGTGTAAACGCTCTAACTTTGGTTTCCTTCTGGCTTGCCCTCCAGTTCAGAAAGACTTCTGAGTTGTCACTGTCCTTGAAAGTACTGTTTGACCCAGACTAAGCAACCAAGGCTTACACAGTGTGATAAATTAGTGTAATTTGCACAGCCTGTGTACCTGTCCTATCTCTGGAAAAGCCAGTTAAGTTGCAATATCTTCCCTGTTCGAGACTTCAACTATTTAGATTTCTAAGAATGCACAAAAACACAAGGGTTATTCATAGCAGTTCATTGCAATTATTTCCTTTCTGATTTTGCTTATGTAGTATACATTCCTATATATACAAAAAGGCAAATATCATCTGTATTCCTTATGTTTTGCATTTATAAACAACAGACATCTGCATTAATAGCTGAGAAATAGATCCAGACTCTGAATGGACAAGAAGAGAATGCTTGGCTTTTCCTTAAGTGCCCTGATCATAATTAATTGTGTAAATTTTTTGTAAAAGGCACACTGAACAAGATCTTTTAGCAAGGATTTTTCTTAATTACGTTAAAATATAAAATTAAGAATATAAAATTAAAGGTGAAAGCACAATATTTATTTGTTTGTCTTGGTAGTTGGTGATTTTTTTATTGTCTGGTAAAAATTGGATTTCTCTTTGCTACCAGCGATTACAAACTTTAAGGGAATCAAATGTAGTTATCAATGGCATGGTGAAGGTGTAAGCACATGTCTAACTTTAGTTAGATGGGAAAGATAATCAAATAAGAGATATTCTGCAGTTGATTTATCTTTAGCATATGATGAAACAATGAAGACAGTTTTCATCATTTTCAAGGTGCATTCATAAATAATTGTTATTGCTGTCAGTCAAATTAGTCTAACTTGCTTAACGGCACTTGGAAAATACTAACATATTATATGCATGTAATTTGAAATTCAACCATCAAACATGAAGGTTTTTTAATTATTATTTTTTCAATTTTCTCTAATTAATTAGGTAGAAATCGGAGTAAAAAAAATAAAATACCAATTCTGCTTTTGTGGACAAAAATTTTATGTGGCCATAACAAATTTTATGTGGCCATAGAAACGTGTAAAATCTTATTCTTGAAAGCACAAAAGATGAGAAAATATACCATATCCAGAGGTTCAGGGTTTAGTTGGGCTATGGTTCTTCAAAAATATGTGTGGGCTTGGAGGAAGAAAGGTTATTGCTTGCCTTCTGCTGGATAATGAATTATTGAGTAAGGGGGGAAGTGAGATGGAAAATCAGAATGGTTTTTATGTAAAAGCAGGAGTTTTCTGGAAAACCGAAGGATGAAAGAGAAAGAAAACAATCAGTGATACAAAGCTGTGAAGGCATAATATGCTAAAGACATTTGAAAAATGCAAGTCAGACTTAAGAGATGACAAAAAGAGCTAGATTTTCCCTACGTACTTGGAAGGGATTCTCACAGGTGTATTGGAGTCTAGAATTAATGGAAAGAGAACAAACCTGGTAGACACAATGCTGCAGGCAAGGAAGAGTGGAAAAGTGTTATTTCTTTATACATCTTTTATCTCATTTTTTCCTCTCTTCTAAAATAAAAAGAAAAAATTACCTAAGACAGAGCTGAAAGTTTTAGCAATCTTGAAGACTTTGAAACACAAGCACTATAATATTCATGAATTTCACAGTTGTCAGTGAAATTGCAGATCTGTACATGTCTGCATACACAAACACATCCATAATTGTTGAAGGTTAATAAATAAAATGATGTGAACAAATGCACTTATCTCTCAATGAAAGAGCTGGTTTATGTTTGGTTTAATTTTCTGATATTTTCCACATACTTCCCATATTTATGATATATTCAAAATAAAATACTTATGTAAAACTAATCAAGTTATTGAGTAGCTCATAATGTTAGTGTTTGGCGATAAAAGAATAAAGGGAGATTTATGCATAAAGGGGAATACCAGTTCATGTTCTACCTTAATCAGATGTGAGAGTTTCCCTTGTGTATCGATATAGAAACCCAAAAATCAGAAGGTTTTAAAATTTCCTGAGATGTAAAGAGTTTTCTAGAAATTTCATTCAAAGAATGTAGGGGTTTGAAAGCAAATGCTCACACTTAAGGCATAAAAACTCAGATGTTTTGATATTTCTCAGATCTACTCTAATATAAAACTTAGAAGCCTTACTGAAATAGAAAATCTTCTTTTTTTTTTTTTGTATTTCTCTATCTTTTTTACAAAAGTAAGTATAAAAGCAACTTCTTTTGCACTTTTCATATGAATAAATATAGCATACATAGCTATAGTGTTTGGAAGGAAGATTGTTTTGTTGAGTGACTGGTTTGTAGCTTTTAAATTTTTGTCAAAGTTACAGTTAGAAATATATAGTCTGACTTTTAAATAGCTTTAAATAAATTTGAACGAAGATAACCTGTAATCGAAGATAAAATTGGAGACATTTATTCAGTTCTGAATTTGCTTTACTATACAATTAAGCAAACAACACATATTATTGAGGAATAACAATCAAGTCTTGAAGAAAGGTCATTCAATGAGGGAAAGTAAAGTATGGCTTTCTATCTGATATGTTGCATGGGGTTTTGTTCGATTTTTCTTCTTAAGTTCTTTTATTGGATATTTCACTGGAAGAATTATTGAGTTATATAATCTTTCAGGTAACCAACTTCAGCGGTTTAAGGCTTTTTCTTTTTTGGATTTTCAGATATTTTGATGACGTTTATGCAAGAAAAGAAGCATGAGTTTACTGACACTGGACTTACTTCTCTGTGAAGTACTTCTCTTCATAGCTTCATCAGACTACAGGACAGCATCTACAACAAGTTGAACAGGCAATTTGGAAAAATATATGTTCTTTCTATTCCTTGGGAAAATTTGTCTTTATGCACTAGTTAGATATTACTTTGTCTCTTTCTCTGCTCACTGTTGCATTGTTAATTATCTTAAGATGTGGGAAGGTTGACATCTGAAATATACATACAATGCTCATTAAAAATCCAGTTTGCATAACCAAATGACACAGTAAAGGATATTCCTTTACATATAGGAAATGAATTTGCAGTATCAAAAATGGCATTCACCAATTCACTGCAAAATGCAGAACTATATAAGATATAAAGCAAATAAATAATGGCATTAGTAATGCCTAATAATAGCCTAAAGATAGGGCATAACTACGTACATGCCTTAAGAAAAGATCAAAATGGCTACAAAAAAAAAAAAAAAAAAAAAAAAAAAGCTACCATTTCTTAAGAATGAGAGTCACAATAAGAAAGAGTAAGAAAAATAGTATTTTCTGTTTTGGAAGTCAATGAGTATATCTTTTGTAGGGAACATTCTGTTTATTTTGTAACAAAAGGCAGCCTTGTCTGTCTTCTGAAATAACTACTAATTTAGCTTTGAACATCTCTTGATTGAAGGCTAGTATTACTTACTCAAGATTTTCCATTTTCAGTGGTTCAGCTCATCTATTACTATCAGAATCATGAAAACTGAATACTTGTTAATAATAGGCTCAGAATTTAAAAAGAAAAAAAAGGATAAAAACCAACATAGGCATTAAATTTAGGTGATATAAAACATTGTGGACGTACAAATATGACATCCAGTTACATTTCCAAAATGATGAATATGAATCTGTCTAAAAGTGCAATAGCTTTCAAAAAAAAAAGGAAATCATTGATATTCTGAAAAATCTTCAGCCAAAATATCAAACTCAGGAAACAGTTGAAAGTTTTAAAACTTTTTAAATTATTTGATAGGAAAATTTTGTATGTCATAGAAAAAATACTGAATGCTAACATGATATTGGTATGCTATAACATTTTTATTTTCATATTACTTATTAAATAAAAGTGTCCAAAACTTATAAAAAGAATTAAAAGTACAATAAGGAATTTAGTAGTGAGGATGAACAACTACAAGTAGTATGTATTAGACTTACTACTGGCAGTAGATAATGATTTACCTGCATATTACAAAATCATTCTGGTTCTGAAAATAAAATTCTATCTTTTAAACACTGGTTAATATTATCAGCTCTGAGTCTTCCAAGTCTATTAATTTTCAGATTTAAATTAAATGCTTTTTGCCAGCTTTTGTTACTACCCAATTAATTTTCAAATCCAATTAAGATAAAAATCATCCATAGTAATATCACTCTTGTTATTAAACCTATAATTTTGCTGATTTCATTTACCATTTTTGACCTACCATTAATAACTCCTTAGAGTTGAGCATGCACTCTAGGGCTGGTTTCTGTGAACTGTTGATGCATTTGGAAAACCACGTCCTCTTGAATAGGATATTAGTTTTCCTAAAGGCAGAGATAAGTGAGTTAAAATGAATAATTCATTTGACATGTGTAACCTATTTTTAGGCTATCATGATATCGCCAAGTAGGTCACAGTTTATTAAAAATACTAATTGTGTGCAAGATAATTCATTTTGCATTTTGATTCCTACAGAAAGGAATAGATAGAGGTAAATGTGATGATGTTTACCGGTTTGTCCAATAACTTTATTTACTGGGAGTCTGCACAAGAGTATTTGCTGTTAATATTTGATTACCCAGGGTTGAAAACATTTTTCTAAGTACTAAATGTTCATAATGCTTTCATTCCATTCCCTATAGAAACAATGTCATTCAGATATATTTATTTGCTGGAAGCCTGCTTTCTGTAAATCATTGCTGTAAGACTTCAAATGTTTGGAACCAACTAGTAGAGGTGCAGTTGCAACCACAAATAGAACAGAACATAAACATTTTGTATTCTCTGTCGAAACTTAACTAACTAAGCTACTTTTCCACATCTATTCTAGTTCCACAGACTTTGTTCTAATTAAGAACTCAACGTTCACAGTGCTTAAATTCCCATGCATGATACTCTTAACAATCTAACAACCTTTTCTATTAAGATTAGACTCTCATATTTATGCCTAATAAATGACATTAAACAACATGAAGTGACTAACTTACATGATCATTTGTGGTCAACACAGTTCACATAAATACAGAGGAAAATCTGCATTTCATAAAATGAAATGTCTTATTTTCAAACCTTTGAAAGTCAGAAAGCAGATAATATATCTTGTCTTTCCATAACCTATTTTGCTTTCCAAATTCTGAGTCCTAGATACCTTCCTTACTTCAATTGACATGCCTCCTTTGACTATAGCCAACTAGTCAGTGCTATTTAGTTATGTCTAAAGGTAGAATATAACAAAATACTTGCATTTAAGAAAAGAAAATCTATTAAAAAATCTACAAATCATGAAGAATAACTATCAACATATCTTCTTAAATATCTTAAGTAGCATTAATATAAATTTATTTAAGAACTGAATTTACAATATATAAACCTAAATCATTTATCAAGCCTGATTCCAGAAACAGTTTAGAGAATTTTGTACCATCCTGATTACAATCATTACAAGACATAGTGATATATCTTTCATAAATGCTTATTGTTGACCAAGATACTGACATTTAACAAAGATTTTTATATAAAAAGATAGAAAATCAAATTAACAATATGTGTAAATTTGAGACTAAAAGTATGCTGAAAAAGATAAAAGGTATATAAAGAAACTGAGTCATCATGACAGACTATTTTCCTCCTGGAATAGTTTTTTCCACTCTAAAACTGCTCTCACTGAATCATAGGATTTTCACCTTATTCTATCAGATGAAAAAAAGTTAGTAGCTTCCTTACTGGATCTATCTTGACTATGATCCATCTCTTCATTAAACTTAAAAATGTACAGCCGGGGAGAATTAAACCTTAAGAAGGACTGAAGAGGGCTCATCATTCAAGTGAATGAATGTTCTGCATTTGGAAGCAGTAGGAAGGACTGAATTAAAAGAATGAGTCATCTATTTTGGAGCTGACACAGAATTTAGAATTCTTTATTGCAGGTATAGATCATAAGTCAGGTGAAAGGACAGACTTAAACATTTGGGGAAAATATGGCATTTTATTTAAAGCCTCTTATTAACCAAGAGCAGATTACTTTTTGTTGTTGTTGTTTTATATTATACATGTTATCTGTTCCAAAAAAAAAAAAAAAAAAGAAAGAAAGAAAGAAAAAAAGAAAAAGTGTAGTTAAAATCTTATCTAAAAGCTACATAAGTGTTATTTTAAAAATTTTTATGTTTTAAACTGTAGATTTGTGGGGTTTTTAATAGAAATATGTTTCAGTTTGGATTTTTTAGCTTTACTGTTTAGAAAAGTAGACTTGTTTCTAGTGACTGATTTTCTTTGTTCCTTACGAAGCTTCTGGGTTTAACTGTATAATAAAGAAACCAGATGTGTAAGATTTGCAAAACTAAAACCCTAAATATCAGAGAGGTAAAATGAAATAAGAAAACCTTGTATGTGAGATTCCTGCCACAGCTACAAGATAAGTCTTCAGTTTGTAAGATCAATCTTCTTATTTTTTCAATTTTACTATTTATTTATATATATAAAATACATATAAAATTATTTATATATTTTTTTTCAATTTTAACAGAAAAGATAGAATCTTTTCTGTTAAAATATTTGTTATCAATACCTGATTGAAAAATAATAGAATTTTAAAGGACAATCAGCAAAGCAGACTTTATTTTTTAACTTCTAAGCAGTTTCCTTTTTCAGTGCTAGCACTTTTAGCTATCCCCAAGTACTAAGTAATTGACTAATGTTAAGAAATTTAAGAAGCTTGAAATTTATTCAGGTATTTTTTCTTTATATAAAGGTTATTTGAAATACAAAAATAATTGTCAAAACTGCTGCACTAGAGTGGAGAAACATAAGCCCATCAAATGAGAAACAGAAGAGCCCTTTTTGAAAAGATGGCACTATTGAAACACTGACAATATTTATGTAGTTGGATATAGACTGGTTTATTTGATTGAAACTTGAATGAAAATATTTCTTCAGCAAAAGTAGATGAAGTCCTGAAGTCCCAGAGTCACAAGCTGTAGTAAAAAAAAAAAAAAAAAAAAAAAAGAGAAGAAGTAATGTTATAATTTTCATCATGACTTTCTGGATCTCAGCCTATTCCAAGTGAGCCTTTCAAGGAAACTGCTAAGGATTCCCAATAATTAGTTGAGATTTATCTGACTGGTTTCAGATATTGTTGTCTAAAACTGCAGCAGAGTTGTTGCTCTTGCTGTACCCAGTTTGCAGCCTATCTTCCAGGTATACTTTCTCATTAGTTACATGATGCATTCCCTCTCTTCTATTCTGGTGTATTTTAGTTTCTGCCATTTACCACCCACATTTTCAAGAATAATAAATTTGTAAGTTTGTAAGGAGGAGCCACAAGATGCAAGTCTTTTGTTCTGGAAATTCTTCATTTGCAAACTTTAACTAGATGTATGTGAGTTGAAATTGAATAGAGTATTTAAAGAACTTCTAGAACTGTTTTGTTAAGAAAATGGAGCTAAAGATGTTATGCCAGCATGAATTTTTTAGTTTATGAACTTCTATAGTAGAAATGTAAGAGGAATTTCTTGAACTATTTGAAGGAATTGTAAGGGACTAATACTTACCAAGCCCTTCTCCAAAACAATAACCAAAAATTACCCCTGGAATCTGTTTTCTTGATAACCAAAACTGATTAAGCAATGTACTAAGATGTTAGAGAAAGGAATATTTAACTTTAGCAGTCATAATAATATTAAGAAGCAATAAATGTAATGTTATTGCTGAACTTTATCTTTGTATACCTGCTGCTGGACACGTGGCTGTAAGACTACCAAAAACTGATGTTAACTTGTGTGATGATCCCTCTTAAAAATTCCGTGGGAAAAGAAATAAAGATAGTAGTAGTAGGCAGAGTTCATGCAAACCAAACAAAAATTATTTCACAGGAGTAGAAGGATAGAAAGCAAAAGTAGATTAGAGTTAGAACTGTTCAAATTCTAATTGATAGAAAGTTAATTTTCCTGAAAGAAAATTAATTTCAGGATTTTTTTGTATATAAAACAACTATTTTTCATAAGAAATGATTTAGATTTTTATCCAAATGCATTTGCTGCTCATCAGGTCTCTTCACTGTACATACTAGTAAAATGTAAGCATTCTCTTTATGCAATTGCATGTAGTCATTTTTGTAAGTAAAATAATTAATTTTCATATTGCATATATTTGAAATTGCTCTGTATTTCCATTAACAACTTACGTGAATTGAATTAGTGAAGCAATTTCCACATTTTTCCTACAGGAAAAAAGTGTGATAATGACCCCAAATTTATGCAGTGTTTCCAATTCCAATGCATTTTATAGACTGACTGACACGTCTTGAGCTTGAATTCAGTTACATCAGCATTTTACCTTTAATTTATTATTATATCTTACATTTTCAGATTAATTACAAAACTTCACAATAAGAATGCAATATAAAATTTGTATGAGAAACAGAAATCAAACCAACAGTTATTAAAGTGAGGGAAGGGATATGGGCATAATGAATGTCCTTAATCCGAAATTTGACCAAGCTAAGAGGTACCAAGATAACTTTAGCACGGAGGTACATCTGACAAACAGGAATAATGAAGCCAAATAATACCATCCTTTATCAACTCTCAAAACTCCACAGATCTGAAGAGTGTGGCTAGAAAAATTATAAGAAGTGATATTTCACTGTGCAGCAGCAGAATGACTGAAATTATGAGGCCAAAGATAAATCACACTGATTTTCTTATTTAAACAGCCATGACTGGAAAGAAGATGTAGTTTCTTCCCTCTATGAAAAGAGCAGGCTGATACAAGAAGTAAAACTCTTGTGCTCTGGGAATACTTACACTGCCTTTGAACAATGATTCTTCTAATGAGGGGAACCTGCTTTAATTATGAAAGAAGAATTTTATGGGTGGGTTAAGTAAATTATACTACTTTTTGTGTTTAAACGTGCATATCTTGCTCTAGTCAAGGAAACATAAATGTGAAATTTGTGTGTATAAGAATGGATCCTAAGTATAGCTAAATTCTTATTCATAACTTTGCTCAGTTTCAGGAAAATAAAAAAAATCCTATCTAAATGTCAGTTAGTCTTCACTTCATCCTTCTGATTATGCTATTTTTTCATTCAAAAGGAGGAAAAAAATAAAGGAAAAAATATGTCATATTAAGCACTTTGGGAATAAGATTTAATCAATGAGGGAAAAGGAGTTGGAGTTTCTTGGGGTTTTTAGGTTTGAAATTGATACAGGCTTCTCTTCCTGCTTCCTCCTCTTTTTTTTTTTTTTTTTTTTTTTTTTTTTTTAAGGTTTTAGACTTCTGCAAAAGGTCACCACATAGAGATAAAAGAGTAGATGAAACAAAAAGCAATAAGACAAAACAATAAAGCTGTCTTTGTTTTATTGACCTTTTTCAAGTGCATTCATCATAGACTATATGGTAAATCTTGTTAAAGCTTAGAAGCTAATGTTGCCGCATTAGGAAGGATCTCTGGCATCCACTTACCAATGGCCCTTCTGTTAAGGTCAAATCATAAGAAGCCTCATTCTCAATCAAAACCCTATGTAATCGGTGACTCAAGACAAAGATTATTTTTCAGTCTCTGCAGAATGAAAACAGACTAAGACAATTTCTGTTCTGCTCTTACTTAATTTTGTGCCAAGTTACCTTGATAAAAAACAAAAGGGATACATGGTATATTTCTTAACAGTGAGAAAAAATTGGGCAGAAAACAATAAAGTAGCTTATTTTTTGAAGATTTTTTTCATTAGCTTCAGAAGTCCAGCAAATGCAATGCAAGGACATTACATCAGTGTATGCTTCATTAGTTAACAAATGCTTAAAAATATTTGTATTGTCACTGCAGCCTGCTTCTGAACTAAAATATTTGTCTTACTGGGGGACTACAGGAGTAGTCTTACTTCACGGGAGTTTGTCTTACTAAGGGAGCTACGACAAGAAACTTATTTTGTTTTCTTTTGTTTTCCCCAAACAAGTTAACTCTTCTCAGTAATCATATATTGGTTACATACAAGTTTGGTTCTCAGATCTCACAAAAAACTGATTTTGTAGTGTTCCTCTTTCATGTATTTGTATTTTAAGCAGAAAAAAAGTATTTCCTTATTGTACATATGAGATGCACTTTTACAGTGTAAAATCTAGTGCAGGGCACAAATTCAGAATAATGAACTAATTGCTACATATAGAGAAGATTTTCATGATGTCTTGGAGTAGAAAAGAAGCATCATTTTTATAATTTGTACAGAGCTGAAAATTAATGTTTGATACATCTGATAAAAATACACTTATTTGCTAATCAATGAACACAAAGCCTGTACTGACAACCTTTCTATAAATTATTCTGTTTAATTTTGTTGATTATTTCTTGTAAATGAACGTTATTATTTAGTATGCTCTAATAAAGGGGAAAAAGAAGTTTTAATTTTGAATTCTCTTTGTCTTTCCAAATTAATTGGGTAAGAATGTATTTGGAAGTGTGATAAAGTATAGGAAATCACTTTAAGCTGTGAAAATTTCATAGAGGCAGATTTCAGTGTGCAGCTCCTACTTTTGGCCTATACTGAATGCTTTTAAGGTTGAAGTAGAAAATTAGGAATTTTTAAGTGTTTGCAGAAGAAGGAATATTGATGAGTATTTTTGTACTCTGGAGATCTTCATCAGATCCTATTTTTAACTAAATTCACATAATTCTTACTCTTTATTTCCTTCACTGGCACTTTATGATGTCATGCAAGCATTTTACACTAATCACATACCTATAAGGACCCCTAAGAATACATCTTTTAATTCAAAGTATATCTGTATATCACGTGCACATTGTACTTTTTGGTGAACTAGGAATTGCACTCTTGATCTGTTTCCCAAAAATACTCTTGCTTTGACACTTTCAGTGTGATTGAAGCTGTTAAGATCTTGGCATCCTTCTCATCTCGCTTTCTTTTATGTGGGACATGAAGAACCACAGTCACCAAAAAGGATTCCCACTTGTTAAGAAACTTATTTTTCTAGGAAAGATGTTTCATGTTTGCTTTGCAAAGGTTTCTAAATCTCTGTACTATCGAGAGAGGAAGGCTTAGTTTTGGAAGAAGAACTTGAGAAAATGTGTATCTTATCTGTACCTGTGTATCTGACTGATACTTTCCAATCCACTGAGAAGGAGGGAGAAAGATTCAAGAAACAAGACACTGAACTTAGCACCTAGTCTTATGAAAACCTGGATGCCACATTTGTGAAAATCAGCATGGCTATTCAGAATGCAGCTTGTTTTTTTGTGTGGCTGTTGTCACTGCTGAAATGCACCATCCATGGCCTAACTACATGCACATCCCCTGTTTGGTCTCTATAAATGTTCAGGAAGAGATTCCATTTTTTCCAAATGGAAGAGTTCAGTGACACACCTTTGTTCATGTGCACTTGTCAGATACCATTTTGTCAGATGCTATATGTCTAATCAGAGATTTTCCTTCTGCTGCTATCACACAGTTTCAATTTATTTTGCCATACTGCCAATATCCATCTCTGATGTTGTGGAGTACCATAATAAAAAAGGAGGCCTTTCGGAGCATCCCTCATACTTCCCAAGGCAAAGAGGAGCAGGAGCTGAGAAGAAACCAAGGTGTGTTCCCACACTATAAGTAATTTGAAATAATGAGGAAGTAGTGGTCAATCTTTTTGATTTGGGGATCAATATGTCTAATGTTTGGAATTCATTAGAAGAAACCTTTAGTGTGATGTTTCAATTCTCTCTCTGAATACAAATTAATAGTAACTCCACAAATCAATAAAAGTGCTTTGGTTGCTTACATTCTCCACATTTCTTTTACACTTTTCTCCAGAAAAAAAGAAAAGTATAATCAAGAATAAATGTGGTTCTATGAATCCACTACAAATAAGAGTGTTCTGACATATTATTAGAAAATTTACTGTTTTATATGCTCTATATTACAACATTGTTTTGGAGTGATTCCAGATAAGGAAGTTACCACTTGCGTCTTTCATTACTTCACTTCCCCCTGTTTCTAGTTGCCACATTACAAAATGAAAGATGGATTAGTTATTCAAATAGCACTTCCATACAAATTACAGAAATGCTTTATAAATGTCTGCTCCTTCTCTTGTCAAGAACAGACTTAATGCTGTATAACATTATTTATTTATTTATTACATTTATTATTAGATTGCTTGATGTCCCAGAGTCCTGCACAAATGCAGAATCACTGTACATATAAAAAATTAGGTTTCTTAAAGCAAGTTGATCTTGAACTCCATTAGCCAGAAACTAGTGATTTGAAGCATCTCAATTCTCCCTACTGCTACCAGTCACAGAATTTTTGTTTAATAACGTAGCTCTTTCATCTGATCATCTTCAGATGTGAAATAATGCAGCTTTTCTGTATTGAGATTCATTAACAAAATTATCTATGATATTTTATGAATGCATAACATTGCTACATCATTCCTGTGTAAAGAAATAGTAAGTAACCAGTCCAGTACAAAATAAATATGTTTATTACATTTTGTCTCTTGTATTAAGCTCCCTACTAGTCTTGGCAGTATTTCATAGACTGACATGAATTCATATAAGTGACATGAAATCATATAAGTGAAACAGAAATCTCCAGAAAATTATTTGCCATCTGATTTTTCTGATCACAGTCTTTTTCAGTTAAATCTTTGTCAGATATATCAGGCTCAGGAAATCAAATGCAGACACTCATTACAAAGATGAAATCTTAGCTATGGTTACAGCAAACCATTCAGCATCTGATCATCATTTCTATTTTTGTATTTAATATGGAGGAAGTGTCGCTGGATCTTTTTTCACTTACCAGCCCTAGCTGCAATGTTCAACAACCTGCTAGAGTTTACAATCATTAAGTGGCAAATGTCTTTTTCAACAGAATGTATCTCATCATAATGAACTTCGTAGAAATACATAGTAGCTTGCTAAAACCCAACCTGACATTTAGCTATTTGTTAATTTGTATTTGCTAATTTGTGTTGCAACCTACTGACTTCATTACATCATATTTCTTCAGAAGAAAGTGCTCAGAATTCCCAATTCTTTGTCTGGTTCTCTCATATTTATTTTGAAAACTCCAGGCTCTTTTGTCCACTTCTACTAACTACCATTTTTGTCTGGTAGAGCTGCATTAGTACCATACCAGTCAGCATCCTGACTTTGGAAAATAAAGCTCTCCTGTTTACAGTGCACTAGATTGAAGAGATAAGAGAATCCTCAGAATTCAATAGTAGCACATTAGTCACCTTCAAAATAACACAATACTCAACATATTTTATAAATGACCTACATCAGTGAAAGCTATTGGTCAAAACTGAGGCAATCACAGTACCAGAACTGAAATACATTTGACACTGGCACAAAAAATGATGCAACATAAAAAGTAGGTTTATTACAGAAGTCGTGCCGTTTACATGTGTCAGGAGGTAAGGTAAGAGCTCTGTGATAAATAGGTATGATTCAAATAATGCTTTAATGTAAGAGCATTACCCTATTGCTCTAAAGAATGATGTTTTGCATGTTTTGCTCAGAGGTCCAGTACTTGACTAAAGTAGAGGTTAATAGCCTTAGTATTACTGTTGTCAAATAACAAAGGTAAAGGCTTGTGTTTGATGGCCCTGCCAAAATATGCACAGATTTGTCACTTGTTTTCACCTGAATTGGAAGAAGAAAGACAAGTGCAGTCTTTACAGAGCTGAAGGAGGGAAAAGAAGAGCAAATATCTATTTCCATGAAAGCCAGAATCAGATTCTGGGTACATGAAGTATTTACCAGGCAGAGCCAGCAATAAAGACCTTTTAAGGGATTTAATAACAGCAAAGTAAGCTTCAACCTCTTGTAAGACATGTAACAATATAGAGTTGGTACACAAAGGAAATCAGACTTTTATACAAATGCTGCTGAGATCATCTCATTTGAGAATATAGGTACTGTTTCTCAGGTTTAAAGTTCCTGAAGGAGTCATTTTCCTTAAGAGATTAAATCTGTAAATCCAGAGGCAGTCAGTGGTTGGTTATTCAAAAAACAGATTAAAATTACTGACAGTAAAGGATTTGTGCAGAAAGACACAGGACAATACACAATTTCTTCTTCATGCATGTTTCAATTTTGCCTTTCTTGATGACTTTTACTTAATTGAGTTACCACCATAACACAGGGAGAAAGGTTATGTAATTCATTAGCCACAGCTGCATGAGTGCTGGCCCTATTTTTCATCAGTACATCTTCTGGTACTTAAGAGACTTACTCTGCACATTTAATAAGAAAATCTAATTGTCTGACATTTTGATATAGTCTCCACAAGGTCTTCCAGAGCCTGTATTGTGATCCATAGTATCAAATCACACAATTTGCTACATCCCATGGGCTAGAAGATATGATATTTGCAGGTACCCAGGGGTAACAGACATTTGCCAGCTGCCTCATTGCCACTAGCAAAACCCTAACAAAATCATTCTTTAATTGAAGAAGTGGTGAGATTGAATAGCATGGGGCACAGTTACACGCAAAGATACAACTTATTCCCAGCTGAATTCCTCCCTGGGATTTTGCAGAAGCAACTGCCCTGTATTCCATTAAACACTGCATTGGGTTACCCTGCAGTACACTGCTCAGGTTTCCAAATAATGTGATACTTCAGACAAGCAAAGAAGAGGGAGGTGGTATGCAAATGTCATGAATTATTAAATCTGACTTTATTGAAAGGACTGCATTGCTGAAATTTCCAAAATGATGAGAATTTCTTCCAGGTGTTTCATGTAATTGCATTTCTCAATCCTATGAGAATTATAATCTTTGTTTAAGCAAGTAATCGATTTGTATTTTCTTAACAACTGCTAATTAAATTTCCCCTGTTCCTATAATAGGAAAAAGAATAACACCCTTATTGATGCAACATTGTTAGAATGTTGGACTGATAAATTTCAAGATTATATTAAATGAGAACAAGATTTCTTGCTCTGCTTTTGATGGCAGAATCTTCAGCTGAACTCCTACACCATGAATTTATGCTGTGTGGTCTAGTATTTTCAGTTAAGTAATTAAATAATTTGGGAACTAGAAATGAATAAAAAGAATGAGACTTTTTGGGGAGGGTCGAGTTTTTTGTTTTTTGGTTTTTTTTTGAGATGTGAATTTTTTAGGGTGTTTTTTTCTTTTTTTTTCTCCTTTTCTTCACTGGTTAGGTTTTTTTTATATCTTGTTTTGAGAAAATGAAAAGTAAGGTTACTTATTTTGTCTTCTTATTTAAATGGAATGTTAGATAGGGTGGTATTATAAAAGTGAACTGTTTTGTGAAAACTCATTTTTAGCTGTTAAAAACTTAATAAGCATAGTACAATTTAGACACCTCCTCCAAAACTATAATCTCAATTAGAAAAGTTGAAAAAGAAGAAAACATGAAGACAAATTCTGAAGACTAACTTTCTAATAGAGATACTCAGAAGTGAACAATCACATGTATAAGTAACCATTGGAGTACACACTAATGCACGTTGGATGGGACCAAAACACCTAAGCTGCTGTTTGAACAACTTTGATGAGATTTTTCTGGCCCTTGTTCAGGTGAGTTTTGAATACTTACAAGAGTGCAATGAATAAATACATGTGAATACAAATGAGTCTTTAGTGTGGCAGTATTTCAAGTTCCTGTCATTTCTTAGATTTCTTTTACAATAGCTAGGTATGTCACATGTCTCACCAGGTATAGTTAATAGCTGCAAGGTCAGCTAACTCAATTCTTTGTTACACTCCTGCCATATCCTTCAACACAGAGAATAAAATAAGGTTCTTAGATACCATTGCTGTGAAGGTAATGCGAACGTTGACATAGGGTCCAAGGCAAATGACCAAACACAAAATCAACAGGATTATTTTTATTCTGTCAGATGCAGATTTGTTAACAAGTGTAATGATCTGTGGTACTGGCACATTACATTCTCTATGCAGTTCTTCTCTGACTACAATGACCTCCAAGGTGAAGAATCAGATACGTGTTGTGATATGGAGAACATTCAATGAATGTGGGCTTGCCCTACCCCATCCTGTGACTTAAAGTAAGTGGTGAAGGGTGACATTCCTACTGAATTTTATCTGTTTATGTCTGAACATTTTTTATAGCAAACTGTAGATTCACATCAACTCACACCCTCACTTTCCATGGAAAGATTTGGAAAAATGAAAAGACACAAAGACTTGTGGATCTATGTCATATGATAATACTCAAAAACTTCCATCCACATATTAAAAAAAGAACTCTGTAACTGAGAAGCATACAACAGTACATGACTAGTATTTAACATATGCATATTTCTTTTATGCCTACAAAATCCAAAACATCTGTTGCTTTAGATTTAAAAACTAAAATATTTTGAATCAGAAGTGCAGACAGATTTTGTTTTTAGCAAATCTAAATAATCTACTTTGAATTTTGTTGTTCTGTAAAAAATTTGAATGTAAAGCTTTTTCTTCATTCATGCACTTCAGTAATTAATTTTACACAGAGTTAATTTTTTAGTCCATTGGACTTGGTTTTTATGTATGTTTGTGTTGGATTTTTTTAAAGACCTTTGAATAAATTTTTTATATATGTTGGTCTATCTGTTTTATTTTTTATATTGGACTGAAAGCCATATTTAGTGTCTATTGTGAAAGAGAATGATGTCTTCAATTGTCTTCAGTGGACTAAGGATTGAAAAAGCCATTGTACTCAAAAATATTAAAATAGCTAAACAGATTTTGGGCATCAGAATCATTGTCTTTGCTACAGTGCCATGTAGCTGGTCCTTGACCATAGGCATTGTTTTTGTGAAAGATAAGTTCAATTCCCATTCCAGTCAACCTTGGCTAGATAACAAGCACAAAGGTTATAAGCCTCTTCCCACAGACTGAGATAAAGAGTTCTTAATTTAACACAACTTGAAGATTTCACATGAGAGAATTAGAAAAGAAGTATAGCAACTATATTTTTCCCAGTTTGTGTTTATTCTGCTTATAATGATCACATATGAGGGCTGCTCTGAAAATAATACCACCCATCCAGGATTGCAGCAAGAGAAACATGACCAGAAAGTCAAGTGAGGTGATTCTGCCCCTCTTGTCTGCTCTTGTGAGACACCACCTGGAGTACCGCATCCAGTTATGGAGCCCCCAACACAAGAAAGACATGGAGTTGTTGGAGCCAGTCCATGGGAGGTCCACAAAGTTGATCAGAGGACTAGAGCATCTCCCTTATGAGGATGGGCTGAGAAAGTTGGGTCTCTTCAGCCTGGAGAAGAGAAGGCTCCTGAGGGACCTTATAGTGGACTTCCAGTACCTGAAGGGGAACTAAAGAAAAGCTGGGGAAGGACATTTTATAAAGGCAGGTAGTGGCAAGACAAGGGGAAATAGTTTTAAATTAGGAGAGTGATTACATATTAGGAAGAACTTCTTTATTATGATGGTGGTGAGACACTGGAACAGGATGCCCATGGAGGTTGTGAATGCTCCCTTCCTGGAAGCAGTCAAGGCCAGCTTGAATGGAACTTTGAGCAAACTCAAAGTGTATCTCTGCCTATAGCAGGGCGGTTGGAACTAGATGATCTTAAAGGTCCCTTCCGACTCAAACTATTCTATGATTCTATGATCTATTTTATTTTGTTGGCTCACAAGTTCAGAGGTAGGTGTTGGTATGACAGTAAAGGGTGAACTCTCCCAACAACATTCCGTTACATTTTGTTGCAATGTGGCAGATGGCAGCAGAGGGGCAGTCTAACAAACTGTCATCTGTTATGGAAGTGTGCATGAAGCGAAGGTATATCACTGAATTCCTCCACGTGGAAAAAATGACATCCATTGGCATTCACTGATGCTTGCTGAACATTTATGAAGACCAAGCAGAGAATGTGAGCACCGTGAGGTGTTGGGCAGTGTATTTCAACAGTGGCATCAGCAAAGTAAAATACAAGCCACATTCCAGACCGCCATTCAGGTTTTTAAGAGCACAGCATGCAGGCTCTTGTTCATCATTAGTGAAAATGCATAGCTAACAGCGGTAACTATGTTGAAAAATAGTGATTCATAGCTGAGAATTCGCTCTGTCAAAGAGTGTTAGTCTGTTCTTTGCATGTGTTGTAGTTTACATGGATATAAGCAGGCATTCTTTCTGGCGCAATATACGTACATTGGAGAAACTTCATACAGCAAATGCCAGTGAAGAGTTTCCTAACACGTTTTTCCAACAGGAATGTATAAAATTAGGAAGCATAGAAAAAATTAAAGTTTCTTCAAAACAGAATTCATTTCAAATAAGAAGTTCAAAAAAGAAGTCTTTGTTCATTGGCTCAAAAATTACATTGAATGAAAACAGGGAAGCAGTACAGTTTAACATTTATACTTCTTTACATTTTGGGGAAGAAATTTAGACTGATGTTTCTTTAACTGAAGGGTCTGAATTCAGTTCAGAATTATCAAGTAAGTTTAAGTGTATAAATGAAAGTGTCTATGTGATCACCGAATGTGTAAGGTCCTAGTATGATCTGCAGAGGTCTTATTGGTTTTGCCAATGGAGTCTTGTAGTGGAATTCCAAAGTCACATCCTGAACCAATGGTTGAGCAATGTGAATACGTGAGTGTCTGGAGTGGGGGGGGGGGGGGGGTCTTCGATCCACCCTTTTTGTCTCCACGATACTTCCCATGCCACTTGAGTCTGTACAGATCCCCCTTTTCCCCCACACTTCTCTACTGCAGCACAACAGTTTGAATAGGGGAGGGTCACATTCCTCATCTCATCCCTTTCTCCAACTTTTACCAGGAGGGTGTTAATTCCTCTTTGATATCTTTTCCTATCACACCTATTTCTCAAATAAAGGCTCTGTCATTGCCTTCGTTTGCTCTACAAGTCTGCAATTCAGCTCAACCTAATAAAGAAACCCATGGCAGGATTCCTTTGCATAAGTACTATTTGAGTTGCTTGATGTTGATCTAATTGATATTGATATTGATCTAATAATGCCATGCGGGCCTGGAAAATTTTTCATATTTCAGGAAAATTTTCCAGTTCTTTAAAGATCCAGATTCTAGCTTCAGTATGTGTGTTAAAAACCACAGTGGGGAAGGAGTCACTACTTACAGTTTACAGTGTATTATGTAGGAGGAGTGACTTGCTTCAAGAAGATGCTAATTAGAATGAATAAAACTTTGTAAAGTACAATTTAAATCAGATTAATACTGTTGTTAATTACCCAGGTACCCCTCCCTAGGAGGTTACATCTCACATTAAAATAAAATAAATTAAAAATCACATATTATAATGAATTCAAGTTCTTATAAGTTTAATGGCTATATTTTTCTCACATTTTACATAGTAAGATTCAAACAGAGGCAAAGTTTACAAATTATCTGATTTCCAACAGAGCCATTGTTCTCTGCTGATACTGCTTTCTATATTTTGGTAATTGCTTTGGAAGGGCTTTGTGTTTGAGGTAAACAATCAATGAGATCCTCTTTTAATCTGAAGATAACAGCGGTTTATTTCCTCCTGAAAATAAGTTTAAACTGTGAGGATGTAAAAGACACAGAATGGCTGTTTTTACTGCTTTTGAGTACTGTTGTTCTTTTTATAATAGAATGCTTATCAGTTCTGTGCTCTATTTTAAATGAGAGCAGAGCATAACAGTTTCGTGATTACTGCTGAAATTTTTTAAAGAACAGAAATATAACAAATATGGAAGACTATTATAACTCTTATGTGATATTGATCAAACAAAAATTGAATTAACCAGCCTTTGTTGACTTACAAGAACACATGTAGGGACATGAAATCTGCATGTTTACTCAAAAATTAAATGAGCTGGAACTGAATGATTTGGGCTGCATTCATCACTATCAGATGAATATGTGTCATGGAGAGACGTACAGACTGGTCATACAAGCATTCAGTATATGACAGCTAATTGCTGGATCAGTTGAAGGTTTTAATCAGAAATTCTAAGCTTTCATGATAGTAGTGATGAATGACCTGGATCTCAAACACTAATTACAGAATTAACAGAATTGCAGGAGTTGCAAGGTACTTCTAGACACCATCTAAACCAGCTCACCTGCTAAAACATGTTCCCTACAGTAGGATGCAGAGGAAAGCATCCACTGGGTTTTGAATATCTCCAGAGAAGGAGATTCCACAGCCTCTTTGGGCAGCCTGTTCCAGTGCTCTGTCACCTTTGCAATAAAGACTTTTCTCATGTTTATAAGGAACTTCCAGTGTTCCAATTGGCACCTGTTCTTGTGTCCAGTTGTTGAGCACCACCAAAAGGATTCTGGCCTTCTAGGGATCCAGAACCAGATATAGTTTTCAAGATGTGGCCTCATAATGGCAGAGTAGAGAGGGAATATCACCTCTCTCAACTTGCTGGCCACACTCTTTAATGCACCTCAGGATACTATTGGCCTTCTTGGCCATAAGGGCACAAGGATGGCTCATAGCCACTGCTGCCCACCAGGATCCAAGTCCTCCAAAGAGCTCCTTTCCAGCAGGCCAGCCCCTAAGCTGGACTATGATATGAGTCATTTTTCCTCCTCGGGTATAGGACTCTTCCTTTCCACTCAACTCTCCAGCCTATCCAGTTCTCACTGAATGGGAGCACAGCATTCTAGTGTGTCAGCTACTCCTCCAAGCTTTGTATCATCAGCAAATTTGCTGAGGATGCATTCTATCCTTTCATCCAGGTCACCAATGAAGATGCTAACATACTCAGTATCTATTCCTGGGGAGCAGTGCCACCTAAATGCTTCCAACTTGACTCAGTGTCTCTGATGACAACCCTCTGAGCACTGTCCACTCATCTAGCCCACACTTACTAAGCTTACCCACCATGATGTTATGGGAGACAGTGTTAAAGACCTTGCTAAAATCAAAGTAGATAACTCACACTGCACTTCCCTCATCTACTCAGCCAGTCATGCTTTTGCAGAAGATTACCAGACAGGTTAAACATGATTGTGCCTTAGCAAACCCATGCTAACTACTTGTGATAACCTTCTTTTCCTCCACTTGCTTTTAGATGGCACCTAGAATAAATTGTTCCATTACAGCCTGAGGGACAAAGGTCACAGTTTTCAGTGTTATTCATGCCTACATGAAGGAGCAACAGCAGATAATAATTCCTTGCTCCTGACAAGCTGTGGCACCTTCTTGGCAATGTCTGAGATCTTAACTTCCAGGAGGCAGCATAAATATCAAGATTTCCTGTCAGACAAGCAGAGGTGAGCCTCAGTGCCTTTTAACAAGGAGTCACCCGTGACAAGCACACAGCATTTCTTTTTATGATACCCACTGCAGGCTACCAGAATAGTTTCTTCTTGCAGATTTTGGTCAAGGGTGTCATGGGTCTATAGCTGTAAGAGGTTTCATGTCATGTTTTTGGTAGCGAAGCTTGAAGGTGAAGACTGAAGAGGACCCCCACTTTTGTGCACCAATTTTACCATGTAGGCTACAACTTTGCAAAATACATCTAACAAGAATGGGTAAACCCCAACTTGATTTTTCATTAGAAACACAAAAAGGTCATCTTGTGCAAGTTTCTAGTATTCTCTCTGTAGAGGAACTGTTAAGCCATGGCTTGAACTGGTGATTGAGCACCTGCTGAAGGGGTCTAGCACAGAGAGCACAGGTAAATTGTTTGCTCCTGTGCTCCCCATGTGACCAGAATGGGTAAGCCCCTAGGCTCCTATAAGGACCAGCCACTGAAGGGAAAGCATCTTCTGGATGTACGCTGCTTTCTGAGTAGGAGAGCTGTATGGCTGAAGATTCCTTTCCTCTGTTGTTCGGCTTCTTCATCTCTTTTTTGTGTGTGTGTTATTGGCCTATCTGTGAATACTTTCCTTGGTATTGCCCAGAACCTATTGGAAACAACGAGTTTACTCCATAATTTAAGCACAAAATGAAGAAAGAAAAAAAAAAAAGAGTTGATTGCACTGGTGCATATATCATTGCATTCATGCAATCATGCAATCTTGGTTTTATCATTCTAATAAAAAAGTGCAGTAGGAGCACAAAATAACCTAGAAAGAGCACAAGTATGATCACGGAATACAGAGTGGCTTCTGAGTAAAAAGAAAATACAAAATATATTTTAAAACATAAGAAAATAAAAAGAGCAAGCCAATTGAGGACTATTTAATAGCTTTTTTTTAAAATGAGAAATACGTGGTTTAACTTTTTACTTTAATTCCAAACTAAGAAACTGAAGAGTGTCAGGTAATACTTACCATAACGAGCAAAAAGTGAACAGAAGTGTTTTTTCTTCTCCACAGTCTGCAAAAAACTGTGGAACTCACTGCTACAGGATGATATCTGTAGCAAAGGATGAAAGTATTCAGAAAGTTACTGCAGATATTAATGGTGAAAATCTCATTATAGCTATGAAACTTGTTTAGAAGCAGTTTTTTGTTCAGAATATTCTTGGAACAAATATGTACAGGAGTGTAAGATATTGTTTGTCAGCTGTGATCTTTATCTGGTTTTATATGATATATTAAACAGTTCTCAAAGGATAATTAGGTGATTTTATTACAGAAAAAATTCTGCGCTAGTCAAGAAACTTCTTTCTAGTGTAGAAAGGTCTTTCTTTTCCTATTCCTCTGTATGTAAACAGAATATTACAGTGGGGAAAAAAAAGGTAGTTTAGAAATGCAACTTCTACAATTTTTAAAGCAAAAAATCGCAACTCTAGCATAATTTAAAATATAATTTTGTGAGTTATTAGAATATTATCCTTTTTCTATATTGAGTAAAACATCATGTTATGTCTATCATAAAAAAATAATAATTGAATGTAGTGGTAATGCCACTTACCTCTGCTTTCCATAATTAAGAAATTTTCCTAATAAAAAGAAATAAATACTTTCATGCATTTGTATGTGCATTAACAAGTTTATGAATTTATAATATTTTTGTCCAAATTATTAATAAAGGGGATGGAATTTTTAATGTGTTATGCCAATAAAAATATATTTATATATATTCATATTTTATAAAAAGTATATTTTATGTATCAGAGATTTGATCTGGAATCATTCTTAAACAAATTGCAAAGATAAATCTGAATGATTGTGCTTCCTTCTGATTTCTTCATGCTGTTTACTATTGAGATCAGTATTAATGATAAAAGGACTTGGATTTAATTTTTTAATGTGGAACATGCACACAGAGCACTGCTGACTATTCATAACCATCACTAAGTCCTTCTAACAGCTTTTTTTCAAAACGTATTTCTTTCTTTATAATACTGTTTTTTTATTATTTCTTGGTTTGAATTGCAGTAGTTAACATTGTTCTTAATTCTTAGAAAACAAAATTAGGTATATCACTAATTGGTATTTATTATGTAGTCTTACCTAAGTTAAGCAGGCTATTATGAAATTACTTGTGTTCCCACTGCACTCTAACGTCATTTACAGGCTTCCTGATTTCTCAAGACACAGCAAGCTTGTCTAGAAATGATGGAAGAGGATCATGCTATGATTTCCCTTTAGTAATCAAAATTATTAATGTTTACTGTATAATAACATGACACAAGTAATAAATATGTTGTCTAAGTTACCTTTTTGGCACGAGACTGTTACCTGATGAAAGAATCCATCTAATATTTGTTTCTAATGCAAATGTGAAGATAATAATCCATAAACTGTGGATTTACATAAGCAATGTAAAACACATTTCCCCATGGAATTTAATTCTTAATATATTCATATTTGAGAGCATAAAGGCTCTGCTATGTTTGAGTAATCCAGCAGATGAAAAATGATTTTGGTAATCACAGCTGCTCCTTGTTATAAGAGTAATGTAAGGTAGTGATTTACAGAATAAGTACACCTCAGAATATCTCTTAATCTTTAATGGAGGTTATTGCCACAAGTCCATGGATTTAGATGGGATCCATCTGAGGGTGCTAAGGGAGATGGCAGAAGTGATTGCCAAGCCACTTTCCACCATCTATCAGTGTTTCTGGACAACTGGAGAGGTCCCAGAAGATCTGGGGCTTGCCAATGCCACTTCCATCCTCAAGAAGTTTTGTAAATAGAATCTGAGGAACTACAGGTGCATCAGCCTGACTCTAGTGTCAGAAAAGTTTATGGAACAGATCATCTTTCATGAGATCACGTGACATGATGACATGTGCAGGACAACTTGGGGTTCAGGCCCAGTCATGGACATGGGTTCATGAAAGACAGGTCCTGCTTAAACAACCTGATTTCCACCTGTGCTAGAATAATCTGCCTGGTGGATAAGGGAAAGGCAATTGCTGTAATCTATCTATATGTCAGTAAGATCTATGACACTGTCTCCCACAGCATTCTCCTGAAGAAAATACTGTGCTTATTTTGGCCCCCTCACTACAAAAAAGACATTGAGGCCCCAGAGCATGCCCAGAGAAGGGCAGCAAAACTGGTGAGGGGTCTGGAGCACAAGTCTTATGAGGAGTGGCTGAAGGAACTGGGATTGTAAGTCTAGAGAAGGAGAGGTTCAGGGGAATCATTATAGCTCTCTAAAACTGCCTGAAAGGAGGCTGTGGAAAGATGGGGGTCCAGTCTCTTCTCCTGTGTAACTAGTGATAGGACTAGAGGGTTGTTCCAGAGATGTTGCATTTAATTGATGTTTCTTAGAAACACAAAAGTATGATGGGATCACACCCATATCGGTTACTAGAGAAAAACAAAATCTGGTGGCAAGCATTATATTTCATAAAATTCGTAATTTCTTTGCATCAACTTCCTTGAAGTTCTCATGCAGTAAGTCTCTTGGTAGCACAAGAGAACAAGTCTTAATAATCAAGGACTAAAACCTTGATCAAAAGTTGACCAGCATAACATTTTTTCATTTTTTCATATTAATGAAATAAAATAATCTTGTTTACTGCTCTGATTTATTTATTTAGCTAGGTATTATTAATACTTGGTACTGCATAACCTTTCAAGAAACAAAACGTTGTGCATTAGAAATAGTAATGTTTAATACAGACTGTGTTTAGCAATGGGTTACTTATTTCAAGAAAAATGAATACAATATTCACTGAATATGCCAGTGGGTTATGTTTCTCTGCTTCTTTGTGTTATATATAAAGTGGTCTGTTATGTACCTACTAGAGAACTACTTTCTAGAAATCTTTTGTATGCTGGAAGGAACTGATAAAGAAAGTAGAGTTTCTGTCTTGAAGCAGATTTTGTTCACTCTCACACAATTGTTATTGAGTAACTCAGTGAATGAAAAACAAGGAGCTTTTTGTTCTTAGAAAGACCATTCCTAGAAATGACAAACAAGGTAAGAAATTGTATGAACTTACAGAATGAGCACTCATCAAGTAACCTTAAAATCCTATAAATGCATTCACTCTATATAATATATGTGTGTCATTCCTTTTTTAAGATAAGTTAGAGTTAACTGTGAATCTCCCAGTGACTTTAATGAGACAGGAATAAAGTCTCCAGTTAGACTTTTCACAGGTATGTACATTTATGCAGGTCTTTATATTCTTCCTTAGCATTTGCAACTAAGTATGTAAGTGCTTTGTTTCCTTGATAATAGGTATCTCAAGCTGAATGTATGTTTTGTGTAAATGATCTCTAAATGTAGACATAAAAATTATTATAGCCTAGAGTAGAGGAATTGAAAATTCTAATAATAATTTCCTCAGCTGCACTAGTAACACATAGGAATTCACGCTGTATTCATGCTGAAAGTAGTTATCTATTCAACATAAAAAATTTCATTGTTTATAATAATAAGGTTATGATTAATAGTAATTTTTAGCACTTGCTACAAAGTTTCTTGCACAATTCCATATCCTCTAATCCAGTTACTCCATGCTCCATGTACTTTTTTTCCCATTACTTCCTTCGTTTGTCCATGAAGATTAAGAGAGTAGCTCAAATTTTATTTATTTATTTATTTATTTTTGTAATCCAATTCTTGTCTGGCTCCATTAAATCTAATATATTCCAGCAAAGTAAAATCAAGCAAAAACATAAACTGCATAAAACATGAGCCTGCATAAAACAAACTTATTCTGATGGGGATTCAGACATATATTATTGACTTTTGCAACTTTAATTATTCTGGTTTGATAGCAAATACTTTACCAGTTCACACATAAGAGGTAAGAAGAAGCACAGTCTTGGAAATGGTATATTATTTTCTTTTCTAAGCACTACAGAAACCAGATCTTCCTTCAGATTTGCAGGCACTGTATGTGTCTTATGAAATCAGTGACTGTGCATTCATAGGCAAGGTTTGTAGGATCAGGATTTGGTTTTGCCTTTTATGTATTGAATATCCAAAAGGCAATTTATAGAGCAATAGATTAAACATTAGCAACATTAGCTATTCAGGAAGTCCTACGTATATGAGAATAATTTGAAATATTCTACAATTTAACGAAAATGTACCATATCTGTTACAGCTGGATGTGAATACTAAATTGACTACTAACAATAACAGATCTAATATCTTTACTTAGACTACTCTTGGTTAGAGAGATTACTGATTCAGTACTGATTACTGAATTATCACTGTAGTTTCAGCATAAGTGTTAGAAGGTTGGAAATTGGAGTACAAATGTAGAGGCATATGAAACATCATTTGCAAGATCATCTGTCTGAGGTCAGAAATAGCATCTGGATGGTTCTGTGGAGAAAATGGATATCTAGTAGGGCATCATGTGAAGGAATATTTAATTGTATTGCAGAACCAGGAAGAGCAAGAATATTTAGCCTTGCAAACAAACAAGCAAGCAAACAAACAAAAAACTCTTTCCTTTTATACAGAAAAACAAGGGAGGCTGTTTGTTGGTGATGAAACACTCATTGTTTGGGTCAGGAGGACCCATCCAAAAAAATCCTAATCTGTGCCACTTTTACATGACCAAGACAGAAATTAAGAGAGGAAATGAAATTTTGCTTGAAACACTGGAAATGTATAAAAAATTGCCTAAATAAAAAATCTTAGCTAGGCTGAAAAATCAAAGATGAATTACAACATTATTCATAGATACTAAAATTTATGATCAAATGAAGGCATGTCTTTATTATGTAGATAGGAATTATATGATTTCATGTTGGAAAGCCCTAAGAAATCTGGGCTACATTTTCTTGCTCAGCACCAGTGCTTTGTAACAAAACATCTTAACAATATGAATTCAAGCTTCAAAAGATTAGAGGACCTCCAGCTCAGGCTTGCCATACCCAGTTACACACTTAGAAGCGGCTTACTATCACTGGTTCACAATTCACATTTCTTCATATTCTAACATGGATTCTCTGTAGTGATTTCACAGAATCACAGAATCACAGAATCACAGAATCACCCGGGTTGGAAGGGACCTCAAGGATCATGTAGTTCCAACCCCCCTGCCTAGCAGGGCCACCAAACACACACATTCAGATCAGGTTGCCCAGATTATTTTTTTTTTTTTTTTTTTTCCTAAGAAATTTCATTTACCAGACTATTTATAGGACAATATAGGACAATATAGGACAATATAGGATAATATAATTTCATTCCTATTGTCCACTTGCCAAAGACACACAAGGCACAACTATTGCTGTCACCTCTCAAATCTTGGAATGCACACTAAAAAATAGCTCATAACGTACAGGATGTATTTTGTTGTTGTTGTTTTGTCTGATTTTTTTTTTTTTTTTTTTTTTT
>NW_024884142.1:40376455-40435327 GCF_019232065.1 Centrocercus urophasianus
TTTTTTTTTTTTTTTTTTTTTTTTTTTTTTGTGGTTGTTTTTTTTTCTTCCTGATATCATGTTTCTTTTCTGATCTCAAACACACTGCCATTCTACATGTTATTGCTACTTTGGATTTTCCATCTCCACTTCACAGGGACTAGACTGATCCTACTCAGAAGCTTAAGCTAAAAGGGAGTGCAACCACCCATCTGTTAATCTATAAATTATGTTGAAAATGTGGGACACAAATAAAGTATAATAACATATGTAGACAAAATAAGGAAAAAGACTCTGTGATTTTTTTTTTTAGAGAATGTAAACTGAAATCTTTTGCACATGCTACTGTCTTCTTAAGTAAATTTGAAGGTGCTGTGTTTTTTTCTTTTTTTTCCCCAGAATAAAGAGTTCAAGAACATAATGCAATCCAAATGCCCAATGTTTGTTTGCTTTTGGTTTATTTTGAATTTCCTATAAAAAGTAACTTTGTAGCAACCATAATTCCCTCTCAGAAAATGAATTGGAAGTTCTGCTCTTAGTGTAGTGGATGACATAGCACAGAGGGTACTCAACAAATTGTGAGACTGAAAAGCCTGAGATTACGTATGATATTTGAACAAAAAAAGGGGGATCTGATAGAAGGACAAAACACGAACAATTGATTCAAAGAAAGCAAGTCACTATTTTTCTTTGTCTAAGTCCTAAATATGGAGCCACACCACAACACTGAATGCTAACAAAATGATAAAATCAGGCATGTTTTTACAGAGGCATAATTAACTTCTCTCATCCCTGGACAAGTTTTGCTTTGGAAAGGCTGCAGAGGTTGCAGATAAATGTGCACAACATACACATTTGTTATCAGACTATAGAGAATATTCTGAAAAAATAAAAGGATACTAATATTGTATGGAGGCAAGCCACTCATTATTGGCTCAGGATAGGAGAGTAAAATAGTTCTCTATGTTTGTTTCTTTTTTACTGTATCTGAGTTCAGATCATGGGTTCCCACACTTGCTGAGTTCAATGGCAGAAGTAAGCATTTATTGCCTTCAGCAGCTGAGATTTCATTTGGCACGTTTAATAAAAAAGAATAGGTTCTGATTTCACAGATCTTCAAGGCAACATGTCTAGTATCAACCAAACTCAGGGAGCCACTGACTAGACCAAATCAGTGCAAGTGGGGAGCTGAAGAAAGAAAAGGAGCACAGATATAATCTGAGGAGCCAGGAAGTTGATGCTCTTTTTAAATCTTATTATTAAAAAAACCAAAAAACAAAAACCGAAAAAACAAAAAAAACACAAAGCAACAACTCTAAGGTATATGTAAATTTGAGATAAGACAACTCCCTACTCGCAATGCCTTGAAGGCATTAACTTCAATAATTCATATCTAATTCCATAATTATTATGCTAAATAGAGTATTTTCAGCATTTGATATCACAAGTGTTTTAGGTGTTTTCAAAGTAATCTTTAATTTAGGCCATTAAAAATAAAGACTTGATTAAAATCTCTTTGTGTGTTTCCTATTCCGTTTAGTGGTAACTGGATGGGGCTTTTTTTTTTTTTCCCTTTAGTGTTTCAGTACTTCTGGCCACCTGTCAGTCGATCAAAATTAAAAGCAGAGGCTAAGCAAATGACTCTCTATGGTGCTGTTCAGGCAGCTTCATTAGTTCTTCAGTTTATGGCCACTCAGTGAGCCACAGTGCTGTAACTTCTGACAGTTTATGGAAACCACTTTGGAGGCACAGGATGTGGGGTACAAAATTTTGCACAGTTGCAAAGTTTTCATTCCATAAATTATACATGAATTTCATTTCTGTTGATGTTCACTGTGACTAGCGGAACCATGAGGGTATAAAACAGCTTTTTCTCTGGAACAAGTAAAACCCAACCCACCAGTTATTAAAAGGAATATCGTGGAAGAAAATACAAAACTAGTGTAACAAGAACAAACAAACAAAAATGCAAATATTTTTCTTTATTTTTCTATCCAAGAAAACTAGCTGAGAGTTTTCCTGCTCATTTTGGTGGTTTTGAGAACTAAAATTACAGAAAGGGGAAAGGTGATACACAGAGAAAAAGAAACCTTCACGTCTATGTCTCCGATTACTGCACACATCAAGGGTTTCTCCAGCATGAACGCAGCAAGTATTTTTGAAAGGTTTCAATGTCACTTTGCCAAAGATGTCTTTTCTCCTCACTGGCTGTCTGTCTGCTCTGTCACATGTAACATTTTATTAAAGCTTTGGGGCTTTTTTTTTTTTTTTTTTTCCTTTTCTCTCTGTCTTTCTGCCTCTTCAGATGACAGGAAAGAAATTTCAAAGACAAAAAGATGAGAGGTAACATAGAAGGAGCTCTGATTTTCGGTATTTCCTCTTTCCTCAGGTGACTGGTGACTTGATAAGTCTTCTTTCTTTTTTTGATACTGAAAGGATACATTTATTTTCTCAGTATTAATTGCTCTGAAAACACTGCTTGGTGCAGAGCTTTATAGAAAATTTTAATCCTAAGAAAGTTATTTATTCACCTGCACAGATGAATCTTATACTGATTTCACAAGTTACATCCATGCTGATGTACATGTATATCCAACTCCTGAAGGGTGGAACTTATATAAAAAACGTGTGAAGCTGATCAAGCCATGAGAGCTCCACGCATTCACACAGAGTGAATGTATATTTTTACTTACTTTATCATTGGCTCATACTTAAGCAGCAGCAAATAAAGCTGCACTGTCATGCTCTGGGCCATATTTGTTCTTGCTTCCACTGTAAATTAAAGTAGTCACAAATTTGAAGGATTCTTATTACTCATTCCATATGCCTGAAATGCCTTTTTTATCTGATGCTAGAAGGGGTGCACTGCTCAGAACTATTCATTGTAATGTCTTAGCAAGACTTCCACAGCCCCACTGAGTGATATTTGTACCGTGAAATACCTGTGATAGGAATAAAAAAAAAAAAAGTAACTAATTAGGTGAGGCAACTGCATACTATCTCAGACGTTGAATCACTGGCTTTTTCATTATGCTTACTTCTTTGACTGCTGTGTTAGATCAAGCTCCACTGCTTTGTCAACAAAATGTCTTTTGTCATCAAGTCATTGTGCACAGCATGTATTATGAAACTTCTGAATTAATTTAGCTGTGGACTTCACCCAAGGATACACATTTCTCTTCATTCTAACCACTTTCACACTACAAATGAATCCAGACCTGAGTCTGAGAATTTACGTAACAGTGTGCCATAAAGATGCTGAGCTTCCAGAGTTACCATGATCAGATCACAACACTATTCCATGGCAGTACTAACTTGTCTCAGACATAGGTACATGAATCCATTTCTGCAGAATTAACCAGAACATGATGCAGATTGTCTCTCAGATTATTCTGGCATTATGATTTTACTACTATTTTACATCACTTGCATTTTTCAGAAAATGTTTTCTTCGACACAAAGTTAGAAAAGTGTGGAGATACAAGTATTAATCCAGAAAAAAATATAGCCAGAGAAGATAGGCCCACTATACATTATTGAATAAAGATGAAAAAGAAATTCAGGCTTGTCTAATGCTGTAGCAACACTTCTCTGCAAAATTTCTGCCCTCACAGTAAGTGACTTATATCAGTATTTACCATTTCTTATTTTTCTACACAGTGGTCTGAGAAGGCTTGTATGCATAGAGGTACATATATATAAAATATTCTAGAAATTGCGTCTAGAAAAATCTTCCCGTTTAAGAAAAATCATGCTATACCTTCTCACGTTAGGCAAGGAAACTTCACATTCTTACCCTTCACTTTTTCCCTACTCATTCTGCAATAAAGACACTATTCTTTTGATATCAGGATTTATATCACATTGTTGATAACGGGATTTATAACACAATTGTCGTAGGAAATTATACATAACCATAATAAGCTTACAGAATCTAACGCAACACACGTTCCTCCTTGACTACAATGCATAATTAAGTTATCTGCAAGTAGCTGAATAAAATGCTGAAGCAAAGATACTTATTCTACAGTGAGTGGCAGGGTGTAAAGCCTGCATTTCTTGGGGGCTAGTAGATTATTTTATGTGATGAACAGATGACCAACCCTTCTCTAAATTAATTCTATGCTTGACATTCGTATTATAGTAGATTGGACTATCATGAGATCAATCACAACAAATCAATTTTGGTGTGATTGTATTTAATCAACAATCATATTCCTCCTGGAAATCTGGCCAGAATCAGTCATTGATTTGTTGAGGACATTGATGATATTGATTTCCCTTAGCTTTTCTTCTCTTCCCTTCCTCCCCTCTACTATTTTATCCTGGATATAGTGAGATTCTATTTTACCCTTCAGAGAAAACAATCTGTATCAAAACTTGTCTCAGCTGCAGATACAAAGCTGCTTACAAGGAAGCAGAGTATCTGATATCCTTCATGTTCTGAGCTAATGACCTGTATTTTTCTCACAGCTGTGAAAATGTCTCCATTGCAAGAACTGTAGGAACAAATGAATTAGAAAAGTCCTTCATCCAAGGTGAAAATCACCATCCAGGTATAACTTCTATTTTTAAGGCTTGGAGCAGTAAAATTTGGAGATGACTTGCTGAAAGTTCTGTTGTGCATGTGAACAGGAAATCTACACTAATCTCCCTCTCTGATCACAGACATCTGCCCTCCACAGAATACCAGGCTGAAAATGAAATGGAGCTTTGGAATCTTTGTTAACCTGGATACTTCAGAAACAGAGCTGCCTCCATTTTTCACTACAGGCAACTTCCTCCTTGTTTTTTTAACTAGGTTGCTCTTTAGGCACATAGAAAAAATGTCTCCTTCATTTGAGATAAATTCCGTGGAAGAATTATTTCAGTCATCATTTAGTTCTACACTATATCTGATTCTGTTCTTCTGTCTTCAGGACAGGAACATACCGATGGAAAGTAAGGCTAGCAAGAACGTTGCCGTATCACACAATATTATAGTGATTTCAAGCAAGCAAAAAGAATGGTGATTTCAGTCTCTCAAAACAACTCTAACATTTATCATGGGTCAAATCAACCTTCAGCAACTGAAAAAAGCCTAGAGATTACTAGTAGCATTATGACTGTCTGTGTACTGACCAAACTGACTGTGCTAAAGTCATGGTGAAAGAATGGCTGTGGCAAGATTTGTTGAGATCTGTTTTGGCTGCGCGTGCTGAGTTATGAGCTACTGCAGTTGTTCATGTTGAGCCAAGTTAGCCTGAGTGCGTTTTGATGAACTGAGCCACTGTAATGCATCTCACCCTTGCATAAGTGTAGATGAAGCTGACATCACTGACATCATTATGATGTGGTGTCTAGCAGATTATATTATGGATTTTTTTTTCCAATGTGTAGAAACACTCATTAAAAATGAGATCATACCAACTCTTCCAGACAGTTAAAATTTTCAGTAAAAATAGTTGTAGATATTGAGGATGATGTAAGAACAAGACAAGGAGGCCAGCAACACAGTGAATCAGAGAATGAATCAAACCAATATCTTAAGTCTATAAATCTCACTAAGTAGAAAATCTCTAACTTTTTCAAGTGCGATCTTAACTTGGAGAAAGAAGTAGGAGGACTCCTGCACAATGCTGCACTAAAACAGTTTTCAAACATCCAGTGTTCATGAAGAAATTACTAAAGCAAATATTTTTATTTTAAAGAAGCCTGCTGCAGCAAGGTGAAAAAAAAAAATCTGAAGGTCAGCGCATCTTCTATCTTGCTTTTATGTATGTCTGCCCATGTAATATACTTCTAGGCAAGCAGAGATTTAATGGAATGATGGACATACAGAGAGATACATATGTGTTTGCAAACTTCGTATGAACGTACAAATGATAGTTGGTCTTATTTTTATTTCAGGCCATTTTAACACCAGTTATTAAATCAAACTATTTTATCTGCTTTCTACAAATTTACTTGATGATATACAATACAGTCAGTCACATATTATTCAGTTTATTTTAAACGAACTCTAAAAAACAGTTTCTCTGTGAGTCAGATTTAGTACCTGCTTCATAGTCCTTTCCCTGTGGCTCTCATTAGATGTTAGTTAATCAGTGGCCTGTACTAGCAACTTTAAAACAAACACTAGTTTAGGTCTGTAAGAACAATGTATTTTCTTATTTCCCTCCCTTGTCTTTTTCTTCTTTTTCTTTTTTCCTACTGTGCAAAGTCTTGATGCAGTCTCCTAGATATGGTTTAAAAAATGCGCAGGAAACCAGAAAAATCACATATCCCAATCTATCAGTTACATTCATGTTAATACAGCACAGAGTGGTTAAACTCCTTATCTGCACACAACCATTGCTGGCTCTTGTTTAGTTTGCTGGTTTAAATCCTCAGATCCTTCCCCCACAGCTACCATTCATGAATTCCTCTCCTGTAGCATGTCCTTGTTTCAATATCCTGTGTAGGTCTGTTTTGCTATAGAGCTCAATCATGAGTATGCTTCTTTATTCTTCACAGTTTCCTGAAAGGTCTGCCTATTTTCCTGAGATCGAGCATAAATAATTTCTGTGCTTGGAGGAGGTTGTTATTAGAGATCTGCAAGTTCTCTTGAGCTCTTCTGCTGTTCACAGCTGCTGCTCACAGGATGCTTTCCACCATTTCCTGGCAAGCCAAAGACTGTTTTCAGACTCTGTATTCTGCTACTGCTTTCTTCACTTCTCTCAGGATTTTGATTTCTTATTTAATATTAATTATACTACCACAAACAAAGAGATAATTAGAAAAGCAGAGCACTAAATTGTGGAGTTGCTTACTTTATACTCACTTTGCAAAAATTTTAATATAAGTTTAGTAAAGAAGATGAATAAACCTTGACCAGTTAATGTTTCATTTAACTATAATTTGAAGAAACCTTTGGCACAAGGGTTGCTTTCCTTGGAGAATCTGGAGTAAGAATCTAAGGACCATTATAGAAGGATAAACTGTTGAAAAGATGACAAATTATTGAAAACCACAGCGTGATTCCTTTTTCATAAAATTCTTTTAATCATTGCTCATATCTTGTGCTTAAATGTTATTTTGTCTGTTAATTTAAAATATATTAGAAATATTCAGGTCATTTAATCATCATTTCTTGTGAGGAGTATTGAACTTAACCTTACAGGAATTTCCTTCCTTTAAAGCGTGATCATAGATGCATAATAGTATTAACCAATTATACTTACAAGGTGCATATGAGATCATTGGGAGTGTCAATACTGACTTTCCTGCAAATTGTAATGAATGAGTTATTCCACTTGACCTAATGATTTTTATCACAATTCTAACAAGCACATTAATAAAAAGTGCTGAAGTTAGAATGCCAGACAGAGGTAACCTTTCCAGATAAAATATATGTATTGTTAACTTAATCACAGCAAGTTTTTTTCAAAATTTTCTAGAAACTGCAACCAGTATTGAAAGAAATAATGGATAACAAATGAGAACATTTTCTCATTTTATTTACCAAAATGACTGGAAAAAAAAAAAAAATGGAAAGCCCAAATCAAGGGATTAATTCAAAACATTAACTACTAAGCTTTGCCATAGCAATTAGACCTTTTTCCTTAACATTTTTTTGTTCCCTTCCACAGGCAACACTATATCTTCTCAGTTATTTCATTGTCCATCCCCTAAACGCCTATTTTTGATTATTAGATTTTTCTTAGTCTTACCTGTATTTTTTCAGAATGACTTATTTCAACAAGTGTTACTTCTCCCTCACCACATACTTTTCACTCTCTCTCTGAATACCATATATAATCAATCCTCTGTCTAACCATACCACAGAAATTGGTCATTTTCAACTAGATTGTTTTGGTTACAAGTAACTCTAACAATTTTCCAGGGTTCTAACAGAGACACAGCAATCAAGCCAACCTCTATCAGCTCATGGATTGAGGCTTCAATCAGTTTCTAATTAATTATTATTCTCATTTCATTTTGCTCAAAAATAGGAGTGAGAAATTATCTTTGTTCTCTGTTGTGGTTGGCTTTCTTTTGTTGTTGTTGTTTTAACTCAGGTAATATATTTCTTATTTTGAAGTTGAAGTCTTACTCCAAAATTGCCATATATGCTCTCCACATATACACATACATTATTTCATAACAAAGGCCTTTTTTCTCCTATCACTAACTCACTTCCATATTATGTCTAGTGAGTTAACCACGTTTATTGCTTTTTGACATAATCCTTTTTAAGAAGATAAATTCATTGATATTAAAGTAGTGTATAAAAACATACAGCTATTACAATGAAACATTCATGATATAATATAGTTACCGCAGAGCATTAATAAAGAACTTGAAAATTTTTAAAACATTTAAGGAATCATTTTGCTACTGCAAACAAATGTAAAATTCCTAATATTTAGGGTAGTTTTCAAAATCAGATTAAAACACCTAGATTTAGGCATCTGCATGTCATCAAGGTTCTTAGACTCCTATTAAAGTTAACGGAACTCTAGCCTGTAAGTCTTAAGGGCTTTACTGGGAAATTCAGTTCACCTGAAGGACTATTCCCTTGTTTATGTTTAAGTGTGTAGTCTCTTTTGAGATCTTCTTGGATATGAAAGATATCCACAAAGGGCTGAGTGGCATGATAGAAGAGCCATGATAGATCATTCCCCTTCTAGAGCAGCATCTGAAGTAAGTGGGACACTTCAAGTATCTCAAGTGGCAGTAAGCATTTATTTTCTGCCTACCATAATGACTCCAGGTATGTTTAAGATATGCTCCATAACAACAAGTTCTTAAAGCATTTCCTGTCATTAACTTGATTCCTTGCAACCATAATTACTCTTGGACAATAGATGTCATGATCTAACTATTAAAACGTTGCAGGAACTATTGCAATAGACATTTTATTTTGAAGATTATGATAGAGGAAACAGCTGGCAAAACACATGCCAGAATCTGTTGCCATTAATGCCCACAATCTATCTAGGCAGATTTAACTTCTTAGTATGAATTGTGCATTACAGGTTTCTTATCAGAAGTGAGGAGCTTTGAATGTATTGGATATTCCTCTGTAGAATATAATCCAATCCTAGACACCTGCTCCATTAACTTATACTTTCATATAGACTCTTAGTTTATATGTCTTAGTCCAACCAGCTCTACCCGAAGACCATTCTTCATGTCAAAGTTTAAACAGCTTTCTCAGAATATATGTGGTCAAGGCACTCTCACTGTCCCACACTCTTTCTTTGACATTTCTAGTGAGTTAACTCTGTTAAACTGCTAAGCTATTCACTTCTCCCTCTCCACCTCTTCAGTGGGAAAAGAAGAATAAAAAAGAAAGGGAAGAAATATTTGTGGGTAAAGATAAATATTATTTGATAAGTGAAGAAGTAGAAAGAAACAAAAAAATAAACAGAAAAAACAACACAAGTGGTGCAAAGCTCTCACAGTTAGACCAAGACCCAGGACCTTGAACAAAAAGAGGACTAACTCCTAAAACATTCCCATTCCTTTTTTATTTCTGAACATGTTGCTATGTGGATTAGCTCTTTGGTCAGTTTGGAACACGTGACTGTGTCCCCTCACAACCTCTTGCTCAACCTCCAGAGGCAGAGACACAGCGAATCTTGATGCTGTGCAAAAACTGTTCAGTCATAGCTGAAACAACCATGTGTTACTGCTTTGGGTCACAAATTTAAAATATATCACCAGAAAAGATGTAATGAAGAAAATTAACTCTATCTCAAACAGATCCAGGACAGCAATTTATGAAAAATATAATATACAGATACACTGTTTTTCACATACAGCCACGTCTGATGCATGGCTGCATGATCAGGTAGCTACCTTCATGTACAAAATGCCTACACACTTGAAAATTGAATAAAATCAGCCTTGTTATGGCAATTTACTCTTTACATTTTACTTCCAAATGGTCATTAATTTTTTACATCTCATACATTTTCATCCCAGCTGTTAAGTGACAATATTGACTATCCATTACTGACCTGCTAGCTTTCATTGGTGAACTAAGGTATCCATATCTTTGTCCACTAATCAGATAAATCTGTTTTATTATCTGAATATGTTTCAGTCTCTCTTCTCCATTTTCAATAGCAAATACAATCAAGAAACAACCTCAGAAGAACAAGTTTTGCTTTGCAATGAACATGTAGCATTGTTCTTCATGCCCTGTGAAACCTAGCAAGCAAAGCGCAGTTACATCCATGAAGTTATTGGATCCGTGCAAAAAATCACAGATTATGAAAGCTGCACATTGTTAATCACCTTAAAATTCAGCAGTGAAGAGGTAGTGAACCATTCTTATCATCTGCTGTCAACAGTGTTTATGTGCTGTCTAATTACGACATATAATAACATTGCTATGTAAATCAGAAGTCCATAATACTAATGAAAACTCCCAGAACTTATGAATAATAATTAGAAATTGAATTCATAATACAATGCACCTATTAATATTATTCGTATTTGTAATAATTTAAAAGCTTTAGAACTTATATATATATCATTGCTGTAGTGGATGCCAAACATTCAGCTAAACAATATAGCCATTTGAAAGTGGAATTTTGCCACTCTGTTTCATTGTTTTGTTATTTGTTCCAAATAGAATTCTGAAATAAATATTTGAAAATTAATTTGTAGGGTTAGCATTTTGATATTATTTGTGAAAATCAAATGCCACAAGACTAATCAGAAATTTAATTATTTAGAATATATTTTACATTTAATAAAAAAGAAGCAACATGAAGGCTAATGCACTGGAAAAAGACACATGAGTATCATGTTTTAGTTATATGCAGTCACAGAATCATAGAATCCTTAGAGCTATGGCCCCTCTGAGGGTCATCTAGTCCAACTCCCCCGCAATGAACAGGGACACCACAGCTAGGTCAGGTTCCCCAGTGCCTTATCCACCCTTACCCTGAATGTCTCCAGGGACTTCAACCATCAACCATGTCACTAGGAAACCTGTTCAAGTGCCTCACCACCGTGATTGCAAAATATTTTTTTCCTTATATCTAACTTAAATAACTTATATATGCGTATATATAAGTATATATATGTATATGTATATAAATTATATATGTATATATATATAAAAATTAAAAACTTAAAACTTATATATTAATTATCAATCATTCTGAACTTAACACATGCAAATCTTAACTTTCAATTCAATTTCAAACACATTTATAAATCACTGCTAATTAGTCCTGTTCCTCTAAATATAAGCTGCAATTATAAGATAAATCTACCTATTAGGATTCATTTAACCTTAGAATTTTTTAACTGCAACTTTAATGATCTTCATTTAAGTTGTCCCCTACAACCAGTGACATAATTTTCTGCCCAGTTTTTTGAGTCTGCTTAGCACACAATATTCAGATGGGGCATTTTAATATGGCAATGAGGACTTAATTCTGGTATTCTGGTTCTCCTCCCTTGTCTCTCAGCTTCTATAAGAAACATACATTCATGAATCACTTGTTCAGTCTTCTGCATTTATATTTCAAATCTAAGTGATGGTGGAGGTATACATGCCATTTCAAAGGTTCAAACCTTTGTGCAAATTCACAGCCTGGGAGGCATTCCTACTCTGCTAGATTCAGAGTGAGTAGTGATTGATACTTCTGCATGCTGCACACCACTACACAATATCATCAGTTATTATGGTATGTAGCAAAAATATAGGATGGAAGGCACCTCAGGAGGTCTGCTAGTCAACCCCCTGCTCAGAGACATGCCAAATTGTATCAGGTGCCCATGGCCACACTGAGCATAGCTTTGAATATATCTAAGTAAATATATCAAAATATAGAGAGAGATTCTGCAGCCTCTCCATGGAACAAATTATTATTCTCTTATCCATATCTCACTAATCTGGATACAAAAAATTATTGGCCATCCTATCAAAGACCTTGTCAGAGTCAATTGACAAAATCCACTGATCTCCTGTGGATCACAAATAAAAAACAGACTGTTAAAGAATTTGCCCTCAGTAAATTTATATTTAGTCATTTATTTGCCATTCCAGCATTTGGAAATAAGTCCCCTCTGTCTGTAGACACAGAACACTGTTCCTGGAACACAAATAGTGACAATTGTTCTCAAGATCAGTTTGAACTGTGGTTTCTGCTTACAGGAACATTTCATATCTTTTGTCAGGTGAAAGGGCGATATCCTATTTTACAGACTGGGCTTTACATGTGAGTTTCTACTCACAGATTTGAAGAGAATCAAAAAACCTTAAGAGTCAGTAAGGTTACTGAATGGCTTATTAGAAAATGAATTAGAATTCATTTGCCAGCTCAAAAGACAGTAAGCTCTCTGAAGCAATGAGTATGGATGGCACTGTCTCAGTAAATACAAACCTGTAAAATCTCTTAATCCTTCCATTATAAGTCCTTTAGTATTTTCTATACATATTTTCAAGTATACTTGGAAGAGAAGATTATCACAGCCGGGGGGGGCCCCCCCCCAGTGCGGCAGTTGTAGTGCTGTTTGTCCTAAACTGTCCCATTGTAGTTAAACATGAAGTGCCTGATTAAGCTTTGGAATGAAGAGGCTAAATGTGGAGAACTGCAGAAAATGGAAGAAATTAAAAAAAAAAAAAAAAAAAAAAAAAGTTGTTCTTCTTCAGAGTGACCTTGTTTTAATGTTCTCCATGCCATTCACCCTCCATAGCTGATCAGCCAATTCCATTTATCATTATAATTAGGCAGCATCTTGCCAGTTCAATCAGGCTCAATTACTTTAGGCCTCATTAGTGACTGACATACTATAACAAGTGCATCTTAGAATGAGCAAGGTCAGATAAAGAAAGTACAGTATGCAGCCAACAAACACATTTATAGACCATGACAATACAATTCTTTGGACATTGAATACCTTTGCATTCTGCCTTTTTCAGAAGGTATGAAGATAATGAAGCTAAAAGTAACCTTGCTGAACTTGCATTATTGCAGCTTCTGTAAGTTTCTACCAACTCTGCAGCTGAGCAGCAGTGATAAGAGGAAAAGAGTCAAATGGTTTGGGAAACAGTTTGAAGACGTTAGCAACACTAGTTCTGGAGAGAGCAACTTGACTAATGCATCCAAGCACAAGAACTTCAAAACTGTGCAGTAGATCAAATTGGATGTTGAAACAGCAATACTACAAATGCTGTATGAGCACCAGCAGCAGAAAATAGTCCGACTTGAAAAGTAAGGTGAAATATAAAGGGAACGGATTTGGTTTTACAGTAATTACAGTAATTATCTACAGTACTTATCTGGAATTTTAGAGATTGATGAAAATCAGAGGAAGGTAAGAAGATATATTCTAATACTTAATATATGCTCTGGTATACTTATATATATACAAATGCCATGATTTCCATTAAAGGAAAAAAGAGACACGTATGAATTGGAAATCCGAGTTCCTTTTGCGCAATAAAGTGATGGTCTAGAACTATCTTCCAACATGAATAGTAGGGAAACACGCCCACATTATTTAAAGATGATATTTGAAACATTTTTAAATTTTTTAGTCACATTGCACTTGTGAAGTAGGAAATATTAACATTGAGAATAGTGGTGTGATGCAGCTTTTTACACATGACCAAAAGTCCTTACTCTCTCATGAAAGTGACAGAGTCAGAACGGTCATTATTCTGTAACGAGGCACTGGCACAAATGAAGATGTAATGTTACTAACCAAAACAGGAGGTTGTTTTCTGTTGCTTGTTTATTTTGTTTTATATTTCATTTTGTTTTTAATGTACTGCATTGCCAAGATCCATAGTTGACTCATCTGGCTATGCCTTTTCTGTATCAGAAATAATTATTCAGAATTTTTGAAGGATCTTACATTATATGAGCACAAAAATGCTGATAAAGAATACATGCACAAGTTTTATGGGATATCATTTTAAAATCTTTTAAATTTTGATTAACATTGTTTAAAATGTTACCTATATTTTTAGGTTATAGTTTTGAATTTTAGATAAACGCATCATCTTCCAGACATAACATTTAAAATGCTGTGAAAAATACCCCAAGCCTACATATAATATTTTGTAATATATTATACAACATAAAAATAAAATGTCATCTACACTGGTGTGACCAGAATTCATCCAAAAGTATGGAATTTGATTCTCTTAACAGATATGTTCTGGGTCATTATTACCTGGTTCCTTTTTTACTCCTTTATTGAATATCTGTGTACATTATACCCAGAATTATTTAATTTCATAAGTTGTGAAATGTGTGCTATGTGAAGTGTTTCTTTCATTTATTCTTATTTAATCTTTTTATTTATTTATTTATTTATTATCCTTGGCAAGTATCAATTGTAAAAGATGAGTATTGAAAAATAGAAATAACATCCCACTCTTCCTTTCTTCTCTTTCTGAAGATGAAACAACTGAGCTGTTTTGTATGTTCGTAAAAACTTCAGTGACTGAAAGTGAATCAAAGGGGTGAATTTTCTAAGTAAATCAGAAAGTGACTCTGACTGTATTTATTCTCATCTCTTGCAGCAGTATGTTCCCCAGCCCAGGCTGACTATTTATGAAGTTTCTACCTCAGATATTCATGAAGTTCTCTATACTGATCAAAAGATGCATAGCTTCAGTGAACCAGAGCTGTTGCTGACATTCATATTTGCCACTGTCAGAAACACTCCATGCAATGAAAGTTGGTTGGGAGACTAGAGGATGATCTTACACCTCCAGCTAGCATCATTGCATTTGTCCTTAGACTGGTTTTGAACAGTGACAAAGTATGATATAAACACTACTCTGAAGTTGTGGACCATTAACCTGTTTCTGCAGTGACTTGCAAACCATAGCCATTTCTACTCTCAGGGTTTGCTTTTACCACTTTCTTCCAAAGAGAGCATCATAGAATCACTTAATTCCAACCCCCAGGCCATGGGCAAAGACATTATCCACTGGATTGGGCAGCCTCATATCCCCATCTGACCTGGCCAGAAACACATCCAGGGATGGGGCATCCACTTCTCTGTGCAACTTATTCCAATGCCTCTCACCTTCATTGTAAACAATTTCTTCCTATTATCTAATCAAAACATACCTTCTTCCTGTTGAAAATGATCATCCCTTTTCCTATCACTACACTCCCTGATAAAAAAATCCCACTTCAGCTCTCCCCAGAGCCTTCTCTTCTTCAGATTGAGCAACTCCAACTCAGCCTCTCTCATATATATAAACATATGTAAAAACTGGAAAGAAAAAAAAATGAGAAAAAATAAGATCATCACCAAAATCTTTAGGAAAAAACATATTCCCCTATCATGGGAAAGAAAATTACAAACAAACTTGTGGCAAGCATTAAATTTCATTACATGAGTTCCTGGGAGAGGTTTTCTCTGTAGCATGTTCCGCTCCCAAAGCTCTCAAGAAATTGATCATTGACAAATAATACTTTTTACTTCTACTTTCCTTACTTTCGCTTTTCTTAAATATTATTGAGGTTTTTTACATTTAAAAAAAGAAAAAAGAAAAAAGGAGAGTATATTTTCCGTGGCTAGCAATAGGATTGCTAGAGGAGGAAAAAATTCTTATACACTGATTCTGCAAATTTGATATTTATTTATGAACATCTGAATTGAAAAGTAAGACTTGGATAACCCTGGAGAAAATCGCAATAGCAACAGAACACAAATGAGATAGGTGTATCTCTCAAATTGTGGAAAAAATATTAGATTTTGTACAGAAAGGTCAACATCTAAAATTGGTAGATATAGCCCCCATTCATCTATTGCACATTAGCACTTTAGGAGCAGAGCTAACTTGCTTCTTCAAATATATCTCTTCAGGAATTCACAGCTTTCTGGAACTGTGGAAGTTTAATTTACAGGGATTAACATGTTCATGTCTCCAAACCTGACTGAGATCATTAACTTGCCCTTATCGAAGGAGTCACCAAGAATTTATGTTTGGAAGATTTTTGCAGGTCTCTTATTATCTCTAATTACTCACATAAAGCAGAAGTCAAAGTCAAAGGCTCTGAACTGTTGCCATTAATGACTGTTCATCTGAAGTAAATATTCCATAAACTGGATATTTGATATATCCTCCATTTTATGAAATTAAAGGTCATAGGAGGATATAGACTAAATGCTTTATGAAAAAAAGTTTGTAGCTCTTTAGAGGAAGGGATTCTTTGTTCTTGTAGAAGCAGTCCTGGTTTACAAAGAGATTTATATCTCAGAAAAACTGTGGGAGGCACGAACTTTATATTTACTTGCCATTATTTGAGTTGTGTTTTCCTTCCCTATCACAGCCCACTCACAGTTAAATTTTACATCAAAACTAATTGAACATGTTTGTACCTCTTTATTTTATAATTGCCCATCGATGCCATTGATTTCTCTCCCCTACATGCAGCATGCTATACATAGAGCTCCAGATCAAATTTGAGAGCCTAACTGAAATTCAGTAGTTTTAGCTCAATCTCCAACCACCAGTAGATAAAAACATATGCGACATTGCTCAGTTGACACAGTTTCTTTCATCTGTGCTGAGGAAATGCACTGGAACACATCCAGCACTGACACTAAATTGATTTGCACTCTTGAGATGCTGGCTACTCCTGTCTGAATTGAGTTTGTTGACAGATGGCAGGCAGTGTGAAGAAACTTTCTGTGGAATTGGTTATATGTTACCCAGAAAAGAGTGAAAAATCAAATAGTGATGTGGTGGAAGGAGGGCTGAACAACTCCATTTATTATAGCCTCGATTTTCTTCTCTTTCTGACAAAATCTCTGATAGTCCAAGTTAAAAAAAAAAAAAAGGCTCTAACACTTTTTTGAGATATTTGCTATTTTGCACTTTTTAACATCCTATTTACAGAGATAAATTAATAAATATCTGACATGCAAAAATTAAAGTGTGCATTTGGCAGACAGTATTTCATAATATTTTGTCTCAGTGTAACTAGAGCTGATATATTTCACATAGTTTCTAATTATGGTCTGAAGATAAATGTTCCAAATTTCTCTATTATCTTCATCATAAATGCCATATATGATACTCACAAACAAATTCCATAACTGAAGAGTTAACCCTAAAAATGTAAAGGGCAAAATGATTCCCAAAGAGAACTGCCATTCTAATTTCTGCTGTTAAAACTAAGAAAAGCTAACAACCAATTCATTTCATTTCCTAATAGTGACACAGACTGTTATGTCAAATCAAGTCCCAGAAGCTTTCTATTATCTTATTTTAGATTTCAGCTAGGAAAATGACACACTAAAAGCAAGGTGTTAAATGGCAAGATAATTTGACAATTGTAAGGAGGGACAAAGACACATTCTGATAATAATTTGGAGAAAGACTATGAATCATTAGTTAGCTTTATTTTGTTTATACTAACGATTAATGGGACTATGGAAAGAAACATACAGACCTTACCCAGTTATTTCCCAAAAACATTATGTGGTTTGAAAAGTGTTGGATCTAACTCAAAGGTTAGAGGAGGGGAACAGCTGGATACTCACAATAAATAAATAAATAAATAAATAAATAAAGAAGAGAGAGAAAAACAATGAGAGAGGAAGGAATAGTGAAGTGTGACTGCAACAAGAGAGGTTTTCCACACCCTTTAGACACATTAATGCTGACAAAACTTTTCAAATAATGGACATGTTCAGCATTAAGATCCAGGGAGTGAAGAAATGAAGGAGTAAGACAGAAACCTTTGAATAAGTAATCATGAAACGTATAAACAAGTATGTATCCATTATTTATTTTTTGTATAGATGATGAAGATCATACAGGAAAATAGGCAGGCCAAACTTACTACTCTGCTTCCTGGGCAGATTTCTTAACAGCTGGTTGCCTGATGAATAGAGCACCAATCTTTCCGGGACATCTGATTTTCCAGCTGTTCATCTGGTGAGCTGCTGGCCTCGCAGGCTCTACAACTTGCTGCTCCACAAGCTCTCCAGCTGGGGTGAGGGTTACCTGGTGTTGCAGAAAGCAAGCCCTCTAGCTGGAGTCTGTACTAAGTGGGATCTAGTTATCTTGGAAACTCTAAAAAGTTCCCACTGTTTAATTAGTTTGGATATCTATCAATTTTTCACCACAGTCAAAACAGAATCTGTCAAGATTAGCAGCATGACAATGTGAACTATAGGGCTGGGTTTTGTTGTTGTTGTTGTTTGTATGGGGTTTTTTTGTTAGCGGGGTTTCTTTTTGCTGTTTTTGCTTTTGTTCCTGCCATATTATTCTTCCTTTAAAAAGTGTTTCTATCTCAGATCAGAATGAATAAAAGGAAAAATATTCTTGATTTCTTATCCAAGATACCATTTCTTTACCAGGTAAGTAATAAAGAAGTCATCTTGATTTAAAAAAAAAAAAAAAAAAAAAAGAAAAAAATATTTCAAGAGGAACTTTTTTATAAGACAATTGTTTAGTTTTTCTTCTAAAAAGGTTTGATTTCTGATCTTCGTTGTTGTTCTTCTTAAGTAAAAAACTTAAAATTTTCATTACATAAATTTACATTTACATTACATAAAGTAAGCCCTAAAAATCATGTATTTAGAGGAAAGAGGTGTAAAGTTTCCCTTGCAAAATATTATTTAAGCCTCTTCTCAAGGATATGACAAGGAAAGCTGTTGTTTTTGCAGAGGTAGCTACTGCCATTTCAGGTCATTTGCTGTTTTAAATCAGTGTCTGACTGTCTGAGAGTTGCCAAAACAGCTCCAAACAAAGTCGGAGGGGGTGAGATCATTAAATGCAGAATTAGCTCATACTTTTTGAAGAATTTTATAGGTCTGCATAGACACCCTCCTCAGAGTGATAGTTCATATTGATTTCCGACTAGAAAGGGCAGCTGTGAATGAAAAAAGCACTACTGTTCCTTTTAGGTGTTATTCTTTCAACATGAACTTACAAATTAATGTGCGATTTTCTAACTTCTCTTTTCTCACTTTTTCAGTGTAAAAAATGAAAGAATTTGCCATTTCCATTATCTGGTATTTCTAAACTGGAAATGTGTTTTTGTAGTAACTTTTTTTTCTGCCAGGTTGCATACTTACATAAATACAGACAGACAGAAGATTCTCCAGAGTTCATGACACGTTTATTGAAATAATTAATTACGTTTTAGAAAGAAAAAGCAAAACTTAAGTTTTCTACATATGGGCATACCGAAGTGTCTAGGGATGTAGCTGATCTAAGGACAGATCTATGTTTGTGTGTTCACTCGTAATAGGAAGTAACCGAACAGCAGGCAGGGCTCCCTCTGAAAAAGTAATAGATGCGTATTTATAGGCAATTTCATTCTTTTAAAATTCTATGGATAAAAAAAAAATAGTAGCTCTAGAATTTTTTCTTGTTCTGTGAATCTGCCTAAGCTCTAAAAATAAACTAGGAAGTTCATGGTGGTCATATCAGAAATGGAGTCTTGTAGAACTGTGCTTCCTCTTGTAAAACCATGACAATAACTTATGGCCCTATATCCCTCCATATTCACCTACAGAATTTAAACTGCATATTCCTATAAGAAATTATAAATCAATAAACATAAAAGTGGCAATTAGTAAGACCATGAGAAAGTAATGGAAGTCTTCATAGTAGCTGCAATTAAGTTTACCATTTGCTGAGGGAAGAAATGATCCAAATTACATGTTAACTTTAGGAATTCCCTAACTTATGAAAAACAGACATTTCCCAAAATGAGATGATGCCCTCAACTTAACTGAGGTAAATATTTGTATATTGATGCACTGTATGCAAACACTTGCACATCATGGCTTGAAATTCTCACAATCAGAGGAAAACTAGTAAGTTAAAGTTATTATATGAACTCTCAATCAGCCAACACATTTCAAAAGGCTTTCCCTCCAGCCTTAATAAGTCTCTATCCAGAACAAGTGGTTCATCTACACAGGTTTTGGAAATCAGCAAAAAGTTCAAGCCTCCATTCGGCAGCCTTGAGGTAGGAAATCACAGAATCACACAGAATCACAGAATCACCCGGGTTGGAAGGGACCTCAAGGATCATGTAGTTCCAACCCCCCTGCCTAGCAGGGCCACCAAACACACACATTCAGATCAGGTTGCCCAGGACCCCGTCCAACCTGGCCTTGAACACATCCAAGGACGGGGCATCCACAACCTCCCTGGGCAGCCCGTTCCAGGGCCTAACCACTCTCCTTGTAAAGAACTTCCCCCTAACATCCTACCTCAATCTTCCCTCCTTCAACTTCGATCCATTTCCCCTAGTCCTGCTATTGTCAGCCCTTTTGAAGAGTTTACTCCCCTCCTGGGTGTAGGTTCCCTTCAGGTATTGATAGGCTGCAATGAGGTCACACCGCAGCCTTCTCTTCTCCAGGCTGAACAAGCCCAACTCCCTCAGCCTGTCCTCATAGGGGAGGTGCTCCAGCCCCCTGATCATCTTAGTTGCCCTCCTCTGGACCCTTTCCAAAATCTCAATGTCTTTCTTGTACTGAGGGCTCCACACCTGGACACAGTACTCCAGATGGGGCCTCACAAGAGCCGAGTAGAGAGGGACGATCACCTCCCTGTCCCTGCTGACCACCCCTCTCCTGATGGAGCCCAGGATCCCATTTGCCTTTCGAGCTGCCGGAGCGCACTGCTGGCTCATGTTCAGTCTCTCGTCCATCAGGACCCCCAGGTCCTTCTCTGCCGAGCTGCTCTCAAGGACCACTCCTCCCAGCCTGTACGGGTGCCTGGGGTTCTTCTGGCCCAAATGCAAAACCTTGCACTTTGCCGTGTTGAGCCTCATTAGGTTCACCCGAGCCCAGCCCTCCAGCCTGTCGAGGTCCCTCTGAATGGCATCCCTTCCTTCCACCGTATCAACCGCACCACTCAGCTTGGTGTCGTCAGCAAACTTGCTGAGGGTGCACTCAATTCCCTCATCAATGTCATTAATAAAGATGTTAAAGAGCACCGGTCCCAAGACAGACCCTTGGGGGACACCACTTGTTACCGGCCTCCACCTGGACATAGAGCCATTGACCACCACCCTCTGTCTGCGGCCTTTCAACCAATTGCTTATCCATCGGGTCGTCCACCTATCAAATCCACTTCCCTCCAATTTGGAGATGAGGATGTGGTGGGGGACCATGTCAAAGGCCTTTCTCAGGTCCAGGTAAATGACATCAGTCGCCTTCCCTTTGTCCACCAATGCCATCACTCCATCATGGAAGGCCACAAGATCAGTTAGGCATGACCTTCCTTTGGAAAGCACACACTGAAGAAAAGCTTCTGTCATATTAAGAATATTTTGTAAGAAATTCATATAAAGGCAGTTGGTTTGTATCTTGTTGTGTGTTTCAGAATGTTAGGAAAGACACTTGCATGAAAGGAGAAGGGCTGTCCTTATAAATAAAGCAGTTTTCCTCTATCACTACAATGAGAATGAAGTGGAAAGGACTGGAGTGCTTTACAAGAACACAGCAGGTAGTCACATAGGAGCACAGAACAGGGAATGAATGTTTGTGATGGCAGTTTTGTGTATAATGCAGCTGCCCTAAAATATTTTATAGTATATGGAATGATTGATAATTGCCAAAATAATGTATTTAAATCTTGCCTGAGGCATTTCCTGAACCTAAAAATAATTTGATACCTTCAAGAATAGAAATGGGTTTGCACTTAGTGAACACAGACACCAAGGTGAAGTAATTATGAGTTAAGGAAGTGAGTGGCTCAGGAATCTGACTGTGAATAGATACCTTGGAGAAGAGTCCTTTGAAATGACAGAAAATTGTCTCAGTCTTTTTTTTTTCCCAAATGAAAATAACTTTTCTCATTTTCTTCATGAATATACATGCATGCTTCATTTTAATAACATATCTCCAAGAGTACTTGGGAAGAATTTTTTTTATTACAAATTCCAAGCTTTCAAGTCCTGAGCTGAAAAAGAAACAGACAGAAGAATTTGCTCTATTACAATTTACATTTAAATTCATTTACAAAAAATGCCTTTGTGTGTGCAAGAGTTTCTGTAATTGATGACATTCTACTGTAAAAGAACACACAGCAAGTAGCTGCCTCATGATAGCCTACTATTGTAGGCGAATGGTTATGAATATTCATTAATTCCTTTTCTATATTTGAAAATGCATTTTGCAAGGGACTGAGCAGTTGCAGTACCAACCAAAGTCTTTGAAAGCTGATAAGAGCAAACACTCTGTTGATCTGAATATCAGTATTAAAAGCAGGATAACATACAGCACAATATTACATTCCTTTGCCCAGCTGTGAAAAAAGAACATTCATTAGAGCTGGTAAGAGTTTGGGGCATTGACAACATTGGAAGACCTGAAGGTATTTCAGCTTCTCTTGTCCTTTATTTTTCTAGTCACATAATTGGAAGACATATAATTATTACTTTATTACTTTATTAACATATTTTAATAATTATGTTAATTAAAATGTATTTTTGTCTACACGAGTGCTTCCCATTTCTTTAGCTCTCCCAATGACTTTTGTTACAACAGATTTTGTGTGTGTCATGTATGTATTTTTCTACCTGTGTAACTTTGTTTTTAACAGTGGAATATAGGCTAGAGGGGAGAGCTGTGGAGTTGATTTTGCTTGTGGAAGAGAAGAACCTGAAGTAACAGCCAAAAAATAAGTGAAAATGGAATGCAACTACAGAAATGTGACTACGGTGGGAGCTGCTGTAGCAGACACCTGTGTACTAATGTAAGTTGATTACGCTTGAGGGACTGTGTGTTTAGCAAGAAAAGAACATGAAGAAGTGCCAGATGGAAGTCAGAAAAAAAGCATGGGAAAGACAAGGCATAAAACTTCAAGAAAAAAAAAAGAAAGAAAATTGGCAGAAAGCCAATATGGCCTTGAGGAAGGGGCAGAATTTTACTGCGATTGTTTGGATACAAAGGAATATTACTGAACATTACTTGGAGCAAATGAGGTCAGGAACTACGAGGGAAGGAAAACTGTCTAAAAAAAATTACACAGTGGGAAAAAAATGAGAGAGGAGTGTTCACAAAGAATCCTGTATGGAAAGCCTACAGTATCTTTCACTTTGTTTATCTGACTGTTCTTGAACTTTGTGAAAATTAACTGGTCAGAGCAAATCTTTGTCAATACAGAGAACTTTCAATCCCCATGGCATTTTTCTTGAAGAAGCCAAATTCTCTGCCATTAAAACAATTTTTTGAATTTTGAAGATACAGAATAGGAACTAAGATTAGCAATAGGAACTAAGTAGTTGTAAGTTTACAATAGGAGATATGCCATGGCACTGAAATATCACCTTACGGTCCCTGAAAGGGTGCCCTGAAGCTGCTTAAGGTCTACTGTTCTTTCCAATGAACACAGCAGATCTGCAAGCAAAGCTTGAGGACCAGAAACTGACTGCTTTCCATGAGCAGTACTGTCCAGCTGCATCTGGGTGCTGTGTTTTTATTACAGCAAGCAGCTCTCCACACACTTCTAGGCAAGTTCAGAAGACCTTTCTATCATGAGACTTTTTCTTGAAGTCACTTGAGGTCAGTCAGAACTGAGATCATAATAAATCCCTTGCCTACCAGAAAACCGCTCATCACTATTTCAAACCCGGATTAAGGTAACATTAGAGATGAGAGAAATGGTTTGGGTTCATTGATTCAAGATGTCATGTTGCTTTCTAGAAGGGTGAGTGGCCTTTGGAGTGGAGGGATTCTCAATGACTAAGGAAGTTTTTTCAGCTTGTGCACCTCTTGATATAGTCCATCTAAGATAGTTGTTACAGTATAATGTAATGGAATTTATTTTTAGTTGGTTGATTTATTTTTTTTTTACATATCTCAGTTTATTTTCTGTTCTCTCATGAGCCTGCACCATTGAGATGAGATAGGAATTCTCTGAAAACAAACAAACAAACCAATCCTGTGAAAATATATAACTTTAAAGGATACATTTTTTTTTTCTTGCATTTATACACTAGGATATCAAATACTTGGCTGTCAAATATTATCTAAGGAAGACTTGACACTCAGACAAGCTGCTTTTGTCTGTAAAACTCAGCTGGTAGTGGCATATACTAAGATTGTAATGCCCACTTTCCATTTGTGCAATTTGTACCATTTACCATTCCCATCAGATCAGTCAAAAGTCTTTTTTCCATGTGGTTCATCAAGTCTCTGTTCCAATTCTCTCCAGCCCTCCTTCCCCTGTTGCTATAAGGATGATCAGTAGAACTGAGAAGGAGCTGCTCCTGCAATGGAAGACTTCCACAGCTAGTTGTTCACTCTGCCAGTCATTCCACAGCTAACATTCTAATATCCTCGTTTTTCTTCATAAGTTATCACTTATGCTCTCAACTTGAATTTAAGTTCTCAATTTGAAAAGTTACAGGATCCACAAGTTACTGTGTTGCATATAGATAAAGAAATATGAATTAGTGAATACTGGGCTTACGTGATCATCACATATGCATTGGATAGGTAAATACGTACAAATAGAAATGATAGATTGCCAGTCACTGTAATAACCTATTGATTTCAGATGACAGTCTACCTGAATAATGTTTTTCATTCCTTCAGAAAAAAAAAGATAATAAAAAAAAAATATACAGAAGAATTAAGGAGAGGTTTCTGTCTATGGAAAGTGCTCACAAGTCTGAAAGAAAGTATTTGATATGGCATGAAGTTGCCTACTTGAAAACACGTGTAGGCAAAAATTATCTGTCTCATTGACCAATCAGAGAAATGTCTTAAAATTTTTGAAACTGGTAAGTAAACCTACTGAAAGAATTATGATTAAATTAAATAGGATTATATGAATATAGTACTTGATTAAATGATAATAAGATAAAATGATGTGTTAGGTAGGCTACAAATGGCACAAATATAACAGAACTAGACAGAACATGTAAGGACAGGATAAAGCCATTTGCTGTAGAATAACAACAATGCCTTTTTTTTTTTTCCCATTTTGCTACTTTATATATATTTTTTCACACAAGGTAAATATATATGTGTGCATGTACATATATGTGTATATGTTTGTATATACAGGCATAAAATATAGTATGTTATGGTATGTTATAGAAACGTACATGAAGAGATACAGTGATATTTATACAGTTCTCCTAGATGTTGGCAAAAGCCATATCTGAACATAGAATTCAGCCATAATTTCCATAGCAGTTTATAGTCTCATCTATTGTAGGAGCGCAATTCTTCTAAGCATCATCATCATACCTTCTAAAAATATTTTTCTTTACTCTGTACATAAAATTCGGCAAAAGATAGCATCTGATCTGCTTACATTTATTTGGGAATGTTTTTCACACTACAGCAGTCACAAGGTCCCACTTATATATTTTCATTGCATTTCTAGATTTCTGTGTCTGCACTTATAATTTCCAGACTGTACTGAGTACTAAACAGAATTGTACTAAAAAGTCACCACATTAGCTCCATCAAAGAGGACTTTTTTTTTTCCTTTGATAGTTTGATTCTTGTTCATTATTTGTTCATGAAAAAAATATTAAGTGCATGACAATTGGAGCTGTCTCTATAAAACATTTTAGAGAATTGAAAAAGAAAAGAGTCTGGGGGAACTGCTTGTAGAACCACAACCCTAAGTCCTAATGTTATGGGTATAAAGAATAACAAATTTTGCTGAATTACAGATATTCTTTTCCAGTAGGTCACTTTTATCTTTTTTAAATTAGTCAATCTGTACTAAATGATGTTGGCTTAAAAATCTTTTGATGATCTACGCAAATGAACGAGAATCTCCAAACTGCATACTTAAATATATAGCATGCATATGCGATTGTAGCAAGGAATTTTTGTCCTATTTTTATATGACAGCAAGCTACAGATTTTAAAGTGAAAATCTGACGTGAAGCAGGATTGCATGCAGGCATTAGGCCAAAACTAGACTGTGAAAATTTAAACTCGTGTAGGCTGCAAAATTACTTGCTTCTCTAGATGGTGTGATTCTAGGACTTGATGTTTACCTCTCAATGTTAGCATTATCTTTATTTCAGGAGACATCTAATTTATTAAGATAGTGGCTGCTCTAACATTCTTATCATTGCAAAGGATTTCTGATGTTAATAGAATACCACTTAGTAACATTAATCTGTTGAGAGTTTAGTTTTACCTTCACTTTTTCATATGTTTTCATCATTTTCTTCTGTTCAGGGAGACAACCTTCACTTTTTCACATGTTTTCATCATTGTCTTCTGTTCAGGGAGACCCTGTTAGAGGTCAACTTTTAGTCACATGCAAAAAACAGAGATAAAAATTTGAATACAATGACTGTGCTAGAAACCTTAAAAGTTATAGAACTTTCATAATATTGACCTGAGCATAATTATATGGAGGTCACTCTGAAAATAATGCCTTCTATTTATTTCCATGGAAACTACAAGATATGAAGAGCATAATAACATTGTTGAATATAGCCAGTGGGTGCCATGTTTTGTGCAATTTTTTTTTCCACAAGGAGGAATTCAGTGACATCCCCTTTCTTCTTAGACACTTCCACGTCAGACAGTTTTGTCAGTTTGCCCCTCCAATGCCATCTGTTGCATGACAACAAAATATAATGGCATTGGTGGGAAGGTTCAACCTACTGCCTTACTGCCAATGTTCATCTCCAACATTGTGGACCAGCATAATGAAACAGGAGACATTACTTTCAGAACAGCTCTCACATCTTGTAGTGAAAGATTTTTGAGTGAAATTATGTTTTCCAGTGATTATTTCTGAACTTAATGTTAAGGCTCATTGAAAGTGATTGAGGGTTTTGCAGAAATAAAACCTGCTTTTCTATTCTTATCTCTTCCTTTCCCATCCCATTCTTTTTCTTTTTTTCTTTTTTTCTTTTTTCTTAGCATGAAGTACTATTTGACTGTAAAGGTTTTTTGTGTTTTGTTTTCTTCAAATGCAAGCTATTTATTTAGTGTCATATATATGGACTTGTTGGGCACCCCACTATTTCTTTATTTTACTGCTGATAAGTTTTATTAAAACACAGTGAGGCAATTCTGCATGCAAAGTAGAGATAACATTTCTGCATCCCTGTATCATGAGCAAATGGGAATTATGTCAAGGCAAATATCAGAAACTTGGATTCATTCTTACCTTTTTTTCATTGACTGAATGATGGCAGCCCCATGGACAAGGAATGTATTTGTTGGTCTGCTGTGCACACAGATCTTAGAGTGTCAGGTGCTACAAAAAGGTGATATGACTGACAAACAACAGCCAGGGCTATTACAGAAAAAATAATTACAAAATATTCATGAGTAGTTATTCCTCTTACATTGCTTCCTCTTGGGGGTGTTCAAGGAAAGGCTGGATGTTGTGTTGAGGGACATGGCTTAGTGGGAGCTATTGGGAATAGGTGAACGGTTGGACTGGGTGATCTTTTAGGTCTTTTCCAACCTTGGTGATTCTATGATTCTACGATTCTATGATTCTATGATTCTATGATTCTCTTACAGTGGCCTTTTGAACACGATTGTTCACTGTTTATTGAACATCCCCAAAATACAGAAACCTTTACTGAACAGCATAATTTTTCTGACTGTCTGCAAGGGCTTCCTCTCTTCTTTCCTGATGTCAATCTTCTTAGCTGATTTTTCTTTTTGAAAAACTAAGGACTCAGGTAGAAGTGGAACTTCTATCAACACCAAATATCAATAAACATCAATAACAAATGTATAAGATGGCTTCATCTCATGTGCATAATACCTCTAATTTCTTTCATAGTTTCTGTTCCCTTCTGTTGTTTCTCACTTCTCCGCTTCACAAACTGAATGACCATGTTTCACAAGACTTTTAGGCATCAAATGTATTAATTTTTCATAATTTTCATAGAAATCTGAAGCTAGGAGTCCTTATGAGTACAAAATGAATTTAGTCCTATATTAGTTTGCAGTATGATTTCAAAATTACAATATAAGCATCTAGTTTGAGTGGCCTGTCAAAGAATCAGAACATGTACTGTCACCGAATATGATGCCTCTTGTTCAAATGGCAATTGGAAACCATGAGGAAAAACTGAAATATTTGCAAGGGGGAAGGTGAATTCAAGAATATACTGTCTGGAAAAAATACAAGAAATCTCAGGGAAAGTGGGAGTTAAAAAGAGTAAATAAGCAGAACAATCATGATGAGGATATCAGAGGGATTGGAGAGGACAGGCCTGTATAATCTATGCTTCTTTGTTGCAACTGCTTGCAATGGACTTTTCCAGAAATCTAAAGAAAATGTTAATAAATTCCACTGGAAGAAGAAAGTGGAGAACTTGAAAAATTGAATCTCATTCTTGAGTCTTTGGTACTGAGTTTGGTTTGTGCAGTGAAACAAATGCACTTGCTTCCAAATATAAGCATTCAATTGATAACTGATGATTATCAAGAAAAAGCCATGCAATTGTTTTTACCTTTTCCAAAGAGCTTTTGCTCATTGAATGAGGTCACGTGTATTTTCTCTCTGCTTTTGATGTCAAACAGATATACTAGCAAAGATACACATACCTAGCAGCATAATGTGTGAGTGCTCATAGGTATGTTTATGAAGAGATTAAGAGACAAGGAGAGATATACAATATCTTTCAGGAAAGTCTTCAGCAAACAAATAACTCTGTTGTTGCAAGAGGAAGCAAGATTATCAGAGTTCCATCTATTTTGTGGCACAGAGTATCTGGTATCTTCTCAGGCACGCTGAACCTTCCAGTTTGCCTCCAAAGTCATGGATAAAGGGCACCAATGACCTAAATGAAAGAAAAACAAATCAATGCAGTCTGTTAAGATGATGAATAATGCCATGAAGCCTTACGATGAAAAACATTCAATAATGACATCTTGTCAAGAACTTCTATATCAGAAAAGTCTTCTATGGTATAAAATTAAAAAAAATAAAAAATAAAAAAAATCAGACATTTAAAAACCCTGAAGACTTTCTGATTGATGGGAATGTCAGTTTCCTCCACTTTACAGTCCCATAAGTACATTTGTCTGTTTATCTTTAATTACACTGATGAAGTTAGTTGTATAGATCTATGCCTATTCACTTCAGCACCTACTCCTCTATGAAGGTAATCCACACTGTCATCATAGGTGTAAACAGAAGGGAAGAGCGTGGTATCTGCCTCCATCTGAATCAGTAGAGATAGCAGAAGAAGAGAGCAGTACACAAGCTCCTAATCTGGAACTGGGCTGCTTTTTAATTACTCCAACATGGCCTAATGTCTCAAAAAATTTATTATGCTTTTCTGCAGTTGTGCTTAAGCAACTTCAATGACTCATCAAGATAATGCTCTAGCACTCCCACAAAAAAAAGATTGTCTAGACTACACAACATAAATTCATTTTGCAACTTTAAGCTGAGAATTTAGTAGGAAGGAGATGGAAACCTTATATCTCAAAAAGTGAGGAAAAGAGCTGAATATATTCCAATACGAAACAAAGCAAGATTACCAAGCTGTTATTTACCGATGATTATTGATTTGCTGGAGTATTCATACTGACTTTCATGATAGATACAGTTAATTTTTCTGTTTTGGATTTATATTGCATGTCATCATTCCTATCATTAAACATAAACATAATTGTCATAAAAACCGAAATGCTTTTTCCCAGACATTTCATTCTAAAATATAATTATCTAGGCTGCCAGCTGTTAATGGCATAGAATTCTAATTACTTCAAAATGAAGCTATTATTCATAAACTCCAAGCTTCTAACACATACGTTTACAGTAGATGGAAATTATTAAAGAATTTATCACTTATTTACCACAGGCTTATTTAACTACTGTGAACCTTAGTACAGCTTTTGTCCTCTTCCACTAAGGAATCATAAAGCAATCAAGTCCCCATTTACATAGAAAGATGGGTAAAAATCCTCTTCAGTGATAATGGACATAAACATTTTCTGCCTGTGGATATACTACAGCTATGCTGTCCTGTCGTAGAGAGGTCCTCAAAGTTGGAAATCATGTCAGTTTAGTTAGCAACAATTGATTCTGATTCAGACAGTTCTCACAGTGGCTAATGTATATGAAGAATGAAAAGCGTACAGGGTAAAGCAAATATGCTCATGGGAAATGAAGACAAAAATGTCAAACTGAGTAATTATTTTCAAAAATTTCAAGGATAAATTGTAAAAGGAAAGTATTTCATGCATGGTCTGTTTAAATAGAACAATCCTTGAATACGGAGAACAAATAATGATATCAGAATGTGAAAATGATAGTTTCATTGTCATAGACAAGCACCCTCTAGTATATCCATAAATCTTGAACACCTGTTACTGTCTTCCAAAATAGTGTCCAAGAACACGATACCTGTGATAGAACTGAGCTTGGAAAAAAAAGGAAATGATCTTTTGTTAAAGAGACACAAAGTAAAAGAAAATAAGACACAAAAGATATTTCAAAATACAAATATGAGAAGATCGTAAAACTGAGGAGCAAGAGAGGGCATATAACATTTTTAGGAATTTTGTTTATTTATTTCTTTTTTTTTTTCTACATGATTTGATTTAGTGCTTATTCCTGCAAAATTCTAATACAATGTTTTTGACTTAGGTTTATTCTTTGATCTTAAAATACATGGTGCAAAAATAAACCAAAACAAAACATAGCAAGATTCAAATTTAGATATTATTCCATGCTATTTAAAGAAGGAAACAAATCTCTATCAAACTATAAATTACATGTTTTTTGGCTTACTATTTACTCCAATTTTTCCTCTTCTTCTTACCTTCCTTAACTTGTTTGGCAAGAACATTGCTTCTGCTGTGTAAACAGTGTTGTAAATGCTGTAAACAGTGGTGTAAATGACTGAAAAATACTGACTACTCATGCATTGCTCTAAATGAGGAAGAATGAGCAAATTCCAAGCAAAGAGCTGTAAAGATAGAAATGGAATCTTCACTTTATACCTTGTTTTTAATGCCTCTGGGGTTTATTCTGCAGAATTTAATTGATAGATAATGGTGAATTTATTGTTGCATGAAGCTTACTGAAACATGCAAGTGCCCAGCTAAATCCTATTATAGCAAAGAAGCGTTCTTTCTTTACCTAAATTCCTGTTCTGGGGAAAATTTACATGAGTATAAGTACCAATTTAGAGCAACATACACAGTTTTGAGCACAAAGACTTTCTTTGAGTGAGCTCCATCTACAGTACTTTCTGACACATCATCATAGTAAATGCCAAAACTTATTTAGGCTTTTGAGTATCAAATAGGATCCATCTATAAACACATCAAGAGAGATATCATGTAGTTGAAAAGTTTGTTTTGAATGGCTTTGTATTAGAGGTTTGAGTAGCTATGAACATCAGGATGGTTTAAGATGCATCAGGTTTAGCAAGACTGAAATAAATGGGACAGATGGAAAGATACAAAATAGAATAAATATTTTTAGTTATATAGAATGTAAATAGAATAGAAAAAACACACAACAGAAAAAAACACTATAACTCAGTGTACAGCTTGTGTTATGCTTGAACTTCAAGTTAGTTTATGCTGCTTATACAAAAAGATATTTGGAAAGATATATAACTTTTTTTTATTTCTGCAGATAAATTTTTCATTAATTCTTTTGTTCATATTTCAGATTTTAAAACAAATTAGTATCACAAAGGAGTGTCTACGGATGTATTTGTTTTTCCTTAAAGGTTTATATATTCAGAGTTCAGAAATGCATCACAGCTTTTATTGAAAATACAACATAATCACAAATTGCTCATTGAGGTATTGAGGTAAGCACCTTATTTGAATATCTAAACCTGTTTATGAGGCACCCAGTTTTGAAAATTTAATTTCTTTTAGAGAAATAGTGCAAAATGGCAGTGGAAGCCCACTCCCTTGGATTGCACAGTGGGACCAGTAGAATTGTCTTTACGTTTATTTTTCAGGCTAATATGTTCTAGAAACATATTATTCTGCCATAAAACAAACTGTTAAATATGAAAATCTCTTTTCAAATGGTTTATATTTCCAGAATTTTTACTCCTATGAGCTACATCTGAGAGCAGGGGTCCCAATTAGTTTGCATTTAAAGGTCTAAGCCTCACAAGAGACTATTTGTAAAAATACCTCGAGGGCTGGAAGAAAAAGCATGGCTGCAGTAGGGATGGTGAACTTAGCAGGTGGGGAACATCCAGCTTTTAAACATTCTGAGTAAAATTTTGTAACTCTACTGTCTCTGAACATTTCTTGCCTAAAGAAAAATTTCTCTGAAATATGTTTTTCCTTCAGATGAGGAAATGAAAAGAAAATAAATAAATAAATAAAGAAGCACTGTGTTTCATACTTTTTCTGAAAATACACAGTAGAAGCAGCCTAATTTTAATTTCTACTAATAGCTTTAATAAGAAAACACACTAAAAACTGTAAAGCCACTACATAAAAGCAAAACGCAATTTCATTTTTTATTATTTATTTTTAGGTTCCATTTAAGATACTTCTTGGTTGTGTGACAACATTCCAGACTTTGATTTTTATATTAATCTGCCTGCAAAGTAACTAAACTAAACTACAGCAGTGTTTCTTCACTGTTTCATCTGTATCAATATTTTTCCTGTAATCACTGTTATAGCCATGCACAGCTCTAACATATAGAAGCTTTTTATGAAACAAAAAAATGATGTTGAAATACTAGATTCCTTCCAGTCACATAATCACACAGAATCACACAGAATCATAGGATTGCAGGGGTTGGAAGGGACCCTAAGTGATCCAGATTCTAACCCTTATGCTAACGTAAGTACCCTATAGTAGGTCAAACAGGTAGGCATCCAGATTGTTCTTGAATATCTACAAAGAAGGAGACTCCACAACTTTTCCTAGCAACCTGTTCCAGTCTCCAGCTTTGTCACTCTTAACATAAAAGAGTTCTTCTGCATGTTTGTATGGAACTTCCTGTGTTCAAGTTTTAGGTCAGTACTCCTTGTCCTATCACTACACACTACTGAGAAGAGCCTGGCCTCATCCATTAGCCTCCCATCTTCTCTTTAGATATTTATAAACATTAATCAACTTCATAGCATTTTAAAAAGTTTTAACTAGAACAAGGATCTGAAAATGTGTTTGCTGAATTACAATTTCATTTTAAGATTGATAAGACATTTCATGTCACTTCACTTAGAAGTATTAGATCTTAGGTGCTTGAATAGTTATCAAACTCATTAATGGCTCCCAAGTATGAACTTAACCAGGATATGGGGAAAGTATAGCACTGTCTTCAGTATATTGCTGAGTAAAAGAAGATGGCCAATATCTCTTTCAGAGATCTTTATGAAACTGTCATTTCTGAGTCTTCACTCAAAATTAGTCAATGAAGGAATTCCTGAGTTCATTAACAAATTTAGGACTACAGAAGCTGCAATTCTGGCTAAGAATCTTCTTACTAAAAGCATTCTCAAACACACTTTTGTGTTATACAGTTACTATCTCTAATGTGACCCTTAGCATGCCTAACTTTCACTCAGTAGATTTATAATACTGTATGTCATTCTTGTTACTATCATAAGCAGGTGATAATCATCATTTACATATACCACTGAATTTATTACTGTACTCATCTGATTCTTCTTCAGCAAAAATCAGTTGAATAGCCAGCTCCACAAGGGAATGAAGTTTCTTTTCAACTAAATTAGAAGTTACTTAGGAAGAATCTTAAAAGAAAGCTTTGGCAGTCTCATGATCAAGCTACTTCAAACACTGAGTATGATTAATTCTGTTCCTTTTAATATGCACCAGCTTTCTTAAATTCAGGATGATACAGGAAAAGACTAAAAGTTTCATAATGTTTTTCCTAGTCTTGAGCCTGGATGTTTATTCCAACTGTACTTCTCACTCAAAGTTTACTCAAAACAACTTTCATTTTCATGAGTTGGTGTATTTTGTTGTCTATATTTACAGTATTCTCTCCTGACAATTATGCATTCTCAGCACATGCTAGGCCAGCATAGATCTCTTTGCTGCACTAGAGCTTTGACATTTTATCCCCAGATGAGGATCACCCATCAGATTTGTAATCTGAATTGCAAACGATCTGGTATTTGTACCTACAAATATTTTTGGTCCTTTCCACAGCAAGATAAATCCAAGTCCTTTAAAAAAACAGGCATATCATCCACTAGGAATATAGGAGACACAAGTTAGTGCCTCAACTTCACTTTTTTTCAGGACAAAAATAAATTTAAAGTTGATAAAAATGTAATATATAAACTATGTTATACCTTTTCACAAGCACATACATAAGGAAAGTTACATGAACAAGAGCAGGGAAGGTAATTTCTGAAATATTCAGATTATACCTGAGAATAAAAAGGCTTAAGGGAACATTAATGCTACTTACATGAATATGGAGCTTAGATATTAAAATTCATGAGGACCTGTCAACTGAACTGGTGCAAACTCTGGTTGCCAGAAATACATGATGACATTGCAAGCTGGCAAAGAAAACTCATCCTGGTGCTATTTCATCCCTCAGCATATCAAACAGGCTGTCTTTCACCAATATGGAGCTATATGCAAAGTATAATTCTATGCTATTGACTGAAGATTTTCTCCTGAGCACAGGGAATATGCCTTATTCCCTGCTTCCCAGATACCAGACGTGCTAGGATTTGGAATGACAGTAAGCTGTCAACCAAATACTGTTTACTCAAACATACGTTGTCTTCTCTTCCAGATGACTTGTAGTGAAATTTAACAGGCGTCATCCATATGTTCACATTCATATTCCATAAAATACTTGCATGGAATATCAGCAGGCCCCTTTCAGAAATCTCTAAATGGCTTCCCTAACAAGGCAGACATTATTAATGCCATATAGAAATTAAGCAGCAGAGTCACTAGCCTGTTAATCAGACTTTGTCGGACAGGGATTTAATGTAAGGATGTAATCAAACATGGATGTTGTGGTGAGTGATTTAAAGTGTTGGCTGTGTAACGCTTATACTTTATTGAGTGAGCTGATTCTAAAAATCATTTAAAGCCTACAGCTTTGTCACTAAGAAATAAAAAATAAAAAATAAAAAATAAAATAAAATAAAAAAACAGTGAATCACTGTTCTTTTCTGCAGCAAATCCTGTGCATAACATGATAAATTAAATGCAAACATCTGGTATATCTGAAATCACAGATGGTACAAATAGTGAACTAAAAAACTTGGACTATTTTTAATATAAGTTTTATTAAGTTAAAGTATTGCCTCTCACATCTAGAGATTTTACTCTTTTTTGTTATGCAGTGGACTACACTGAAATTACTTTTTCAAAGACATCAAGTTACTTCAGAAAATTCTGAGTAAAATTTTGCCCTGAACACCAAACAGATGTTTGATGGGACCATTCTTTGAACCACTCATTTTGAGACACAAATAAGAATCTTAACTTTTCCCTCTCTCTGTCTAAGCTTTCAGATAAACTGAAAAATAAACTTCAGACAGCCCACCTCATAGCATCAGTAGCCTGAAGTACCACTGATCCTGTGATCAGCAATCACAGGTGAATTTTATGGCCAATGAAATAGAGATCCAGAATCCAATGAAATTGTTCATGAAATTTGATGGTCTCTCAACGCAAGAGAAAGTTCAGAATATAAAAGGGATATTTTTAAGTGCCAGAATAATGACAATCAAGGAGAGAATACCTGAGTTGAGCAAGGGTCAGGACAAAATGCATGGAGCCCCTTCTATGTTATTTCTCTGGGAAAAAGTCTAATCATATCAAATAATTTTCAGCATTTCCATCTCTCAATGAATAACCACCTAGGAAAAATAATTGTTATTGGATTTGTCCATCTTAGATGTGCAAAGTTCTAGGTTAATGTTCCATCCAGAGATTTCAGAGTAAAATCACGATCAGCAGGCATATCAAAATCTTTTGTGTCACCAAAGAAAATCCCCAGCTTGGCAAAGTAAGTAGTGAATTCTACTTGCATCACTAACTTCCCACAGGTTGAGTTATAATGAAAGTATTTCTTAAGTATGGGAGTTCGAAGTCTTTTGATATTAATAAACTTTTCTTTCTGCTTCCTGGGAATTGGAGAATAGCAGTTTTTGTAGGGCACATGCAGAAGTATAGCATGTTGAAGAACAAAATGCCACAGTTGTACTTTTTCCACAGTGGTTTCCTAAATATTGTTTCCTAGATAATTTCATAGATATCTTGTTTCTCAAGATAGCATAGAGCAGGAATAAATTATACTGAATTCTTTTTTTCAGAGCAGAAGTATATTCTGCTCAAGTGTATGTACTCAACTTGTGCTTAACCCACCAAAATTGCCAAGAAGATCAACAGAAGGACTGCAGAGCTGGTTCTCTAAAAGCTTCTATGCTAAGTTACCATTTCTTATTAGCAAGAATCGATACCAGTAAAACATGAAGCCTCCTCTCTCACGCATGTCAATTTAACTGCTTTCCAGGTGCATGATTTCTATATTTCTAGTGATGGTGGATAGAAAGAGTTTGAATTTCAGATCTCACTGGGATGCTCAGTAGAACTAGCAATTAGGAAAAAGGGAGCAGATCTCCTGTGAAATAACCGAGAGTTTTTGAACACAGATCCCCATGGCACTCCTCTTACTGTCACTTTTGTAAGCTGAACTGCAGTTTAATGAGACCAAGTTTAATTTTTAAGCATGGAATCTGAATCCGGTAACTGATAAAGGAGTCTATGTCATGTCTTCCCTGCATCCCTTTTGGGAAGCCAATCAATCAATTACTGTTATACTGCATATGTTGCAAAGATTTGAGATCATTCTCCATTCTCCTAAATTTATTGTAGTAACTCCTAACAATGTCTCACATATTTATCAGCATTTCTGAGGTTCTTACATTGTTTATCTGTTTGCTTAACTCAGATTCCTATAAAAATAACATTTTTCATAATTTTGCAAAATGAAAATCAATTCACATGAACAGAGAAGTGAACTGTACTAATATCTGTAGCTATGCTTAAAAGCTATGATACAAGGTAGCTAAGTACATTGTTATAAACCAGAATCTACCTCTGCGCAATGGAGAAAGATGATCTCTTCCATGGCAGGTCTCTAGTTGATATTTTCAAGTATTCTTTTTACGCTTCAGTAAAAGCTAAGTATCTTAAACATGAAGTAGATTGTTGAGGTCCTTCTTCTTAATTTGCATTTTATTTGTTTTCCATGTAGCTAACCATGACATAAATGTGATTCTGATTACATGGAAGAACACATGCAGGAAGTATTGAATGATCTCTAGCAATTCAGAATTTTTTTATATGTGTCTCTCACAAAGACCACAGAGATTTATATCCGGTATTGTAAAGAAAAGGATCTCCAAAACAAACAAAAAAAAAATCATTCACACTTATCTTTTCTGAGCTTCTCTGTCTGTGGGCTTATCTGTGTGCATGCACAGCAATGCTCTTAACAAGACTAAGTAAGGGATTCTTTGGGAGTAGAATTGCCCTTGTACTTTTCTAGAATTGTTCCCATCTCAGTCACTATAGTGCTTTTTATGTGAAAAAAAACCATTCACTTTGCAATACCAAAAATTTTCTATCATATTTATTATACTAGTAAGAAAGAAAATTCCCATTTTTCATTAGAGAGGGTTGGTAAGGCCTGTTTTGTTATTAAACACATGAAAAACAAGCATATCTTTCACTTTAAAACATGAAAAAAATATTCTTGAAACTAGATGAGATCTTTGCTTGGAATTCAAGCACAGAATATGAGTTCCATACAAATGATGTGTCAGAGCATAGTAGTGGAGTCAGTAGTTTTTTTTTTTAGTACACTGAAGTAACTCTAGTAAAATAACACTTGTTAATGAACTGCAAGACTTTTATGTACTGTGAATGGTGAATGGCAGCATTTCCCCACAAAATCAGTCCTGCAACATCTAAGTTGATAATTTAAGACATTCTACTTAGAAGGATGTGCTGAAACTACACAGGTAAGGAAGTGCATCTTCTTGATTTTTTTCCTCACATTTAAATTCAATTTTATATTGGAGAAAGGTGGAATTTAAAGCCAGTTCCTTGGACATCCAGAAAATTAGAGAAAAGTGCAAGTTACCACAAGCCCTTTATTTCCAGACTCTGGATAATAACTTTTTAATTAAATATATTACATTTATGCCTGCATTTAGCACAGTGGAGAGCTGGCACAGAATTTCCACATTCACAGTATCAAGATTTTCAACCCTGCAGTAGACTGTGGCCACACAAAACTAATTATTGATAACAGTCTGTTGCCTTTGCTAATTCCATAACACTGTGCAGGGATTTCTTGTGAAAGGGCTAGCTACTGAAGCCAAATAATGAATCACTCTAATAATTTAATCATACAGAATATAATTTCAGTGGTCATTAACATCCCTCAACACTATTTCTTTTGCTAGTACAGACAAAGCCTACATCAAATATCATGTTTGCCTATGTACTACGCTGCTAAAAGGATGTGGGTGAGGTTTTAGAATGAGTCTCATATTGAGATCCAAACCAATTTGTTACAAAGACAGAAATATCAAATACATCTTGGGTGCGTATGCATGCCAAACGATTTATTACTCTGTGACTCCCTGATGTGTACTTTTGTCACTTGGGTTGGGCCTGGAAAACTTAGAACTCGGGTTTCCTTTCAGTCAAGCACTAAAAAAAGAAAAGTTGTTTCTGGACATGCAATGAACACTCTAAAACACCTTAACTAAAGACAATAAGAAAAGGAACCAGGTAAAAAAAAAAAAAAAAAAGATAATGCAATCAGAGTGATTCTAAATGTGAACATTAAAATGCAGTGCTGTAATTACCTTGTCTGTCCGTAATAATACTTTGTTAATAATAAATGATCCACATTACTATTTCTTTTCCTCATCAGCTGGAATGTTTCCATTTCCCTGAACTTCTGAGAAGTGGTGAAAATAAGCAAGTTAGCAAAGTTCAGGTGCATTACTCAACATTTGAAATACAGGGGAAAAAACAATGTTTAAAAATATAATGGGCCCCCTTGTTAAGGAAAGTATTTCTTCAGTTCTTCATTCCCCACACTATACAGACTTTCAATTATTTTGTATTAGCCTTGGTCCAACAATAATGTTCTTTACAATGAAGGAGGTTTTCCACAGTATTCCGAATTGGCTATGTGAAAACTAAAGTAGAATGAAAAATCTACAGTAACTGTGGTCCGTATTAAGTCTTGACACTATATCATTGTGAAGAGTCGTTATTAAATGTAATTCACTGACACTGTGCGTAGAAGCAATCTTTCCTCCAGAAGAATGTCTGTAAAAGCCTTTCACAAATGTTGTAGAAACAAACAAACAAGCAAAAATGGAGTTTGAAGAATCATGCTGAAGTTAACATCAAAGAAAGAAGTTCACATAAGATTCAAACCAATGAGCAAAGCTCTGTGAGTAAATAGCCTTACCAGTTTTTAACAATTCAACTAAATAGTTACTCATTCAATGAATCTAAAAATTATTGTTGATCCGTTGGGCAACAGCAGAAATATCAGATGAAAATTATCAAAAAACCTTAAATTAGTTAGAAGTTACCCAAAATATGATGAAGAATGTTTTGCAGATGTCAAGTATATGCACAAGGGAATTTAGTTTGGAACAATAATATTTCATGTAACACATTTCTTCTCCAGTATACAGTGCACAAAGTATGAAGGTAACAATGATTTTTCAGGCTGGGAGATGTACTTAGTCTATAGAAGCTATTAAAGTTCCTTATCCTCTCCTCAAACTGTTCATGATACAGAGGTATTAGTATTTTATTGCAGCTGGATCAGACAATTAGGAAACTAAAATTCTTTTTATACAGTAATACAGTGCAAAATCTTATTTAGTGATTATTTTTTTTTTTTTATCACAAATTAATAGAAGTTCCACCCTTATCATATCCTGGTGTTCACAGATAACCATAGAATCATGGAATGTTTTGGATTGAAATGGACCTTAAAGATCTTCTAGCTCCTAAATCCCTGATAATCATAAACATTACACAAGTTGCTTGTCAGCACGTAATTGCTGGATACTCTGGAAAGTCACAATTTAGATGTTTCAAGAAGGCCATACAGAATAAGTGGATGCCTTGAACTGTTCCACTTCTGTCAAGGAATTCTGCATAGAATCAATTACAATTGATTTTATTGTGCTATCATAAAATAGATTCTTTAATGTCTAAGAATGATTGAGATATTTTGTATTCTGCATTTTGTATTAATCAATTCAGGAAGAGATTAATACTTCTATATCAAATAATTATAATTGATGTGAATAACTTTACGCTACAGTAAAAAAGTATTGATTTCACTTAATTGATTCAGTCTTATTTAAAAAAGCATAATCACTGTAAAACTATTGTAAAATGTATGACCAGGGCAACAGATAACTAGTTCAAGTGCAAATTTATCACATTTTTACTTTTGAGGGATTTGCTTTGCAGTATTAACACATATCACAATTGTTTTTATTTAGACAAACAATAATGATTTCTCTTGATGTCTATCAAAGCATTCTGCATAAAGATGAATGGATGTATTAGTATTCTGTTCAGTATTCAGAGGAAAATATTGAAAATCTCTCAGATTTTACAGAAAGAAAAAGAAGAAAAGTATCAGTAAGATGTGGAAAGAAGAAATCACACAAAGTGAGAGGATAATAATGTTAAAGAGAGCAGACCAAAAACAATCACAGTATAAAGGAAGCAAATAAAACACTACAAAAGCTGCTCTAAAAGTAATGCCTCCTATTTTATTATGTTGGCCCATGTCCTCAGAGGTGGATGTTGTTGCATGTATGGCAGTATGTTAGTGTACAGGTTGAACCTTCCCAACAATATTCTGCTACATCTTGTAGCTGTGTGACAGATGGCAGCAGAAAGGCAGCCTAACAAAATGGTGTCTGTTGTGTGCATATGAAACAAAGATGTGTAATTGAATTCTTCCATGTGGAAACAATGGCACTCACTGACACTCATCGACATTTGCTGAACATTGATGGAAACCAAATAATGTATGTGAGCACAGAGAAGCAGTATGCACTGCATTTCAACAGTGGCAACAGCGATATAAAAGACAAGCTATGTTCTTGATGGCCATGCACAATTGTCACACTATTAGATGAAGAATGTCTACATCAGCTTATCCATGCACACTGTCAGATTACAAACAAGGAACTGTGTACAGAGCTGAATATCAGCTTCAGTGCTTTGGAAACAATGATTACAATTATGGAATATCACAAAGTTTGCACTAGGTGAGTTCCACAAATGCTCACACAGGAACAGACAGAATATCGTATGCAAGTCTGAACCAATAACATGCTTAAATGCTGAAGGTGACAGTTTCTTTGATCACATTATTAGCAGTGATGAGATGTTCTGTCACCACTACAATGTGGAGTCAAAATGATGGTCCATGGAATGAGGACATGTGAATTAACCATTAACTGAAGAAAAAAGTTCAAGACTCAGCCTTCAGCAGATAAAGTGACGTGCACTGTCTTATGGGACAGGAGAATGTGATCCTGTTGGATTTCCTGGAACCCTGACAAACTATCAGCTCTGGTTGCAATATCACAATACTGACTAAGCTGAAAGTTCCAACTTCCAGAGTCAGGCCAGAGAAGAAGACAGTCTTTCCCTTGCAACACAGCAACACCAGACCCCATACCAGTTTGAAGACCATGGTGCATCCAGTGCAGATTTTTACGAGCATGGAATGCAGGCTCCTGTTCATCACCGGCAAAAATGCACAGGTAATTGTGGTGACCATGCTGAAAAATAGTGCTTTGTAAAGGAGAATTTACTCTGTCTAACAGTGTTATTGTGATCTTTGTATCTGCTGTGATTTCTATGGAAATAAATAGCAGGAATAAATTTCAGAGTGACATATTTATTTCCACATGCTGCAAATAAACTTATGTCAAATGTTTTTTTTCCTTTTATCATTCCCAATTATCATTTGGATTCCTTCCCATCTTTGCTGTTAAGGGAGGAAGAAAGTTCCCAGAGATTACATGCCTATGAAAGAGAAGAAGTCGATCCATCCATGGCACCTGTGAAGCCCATATATGCATTTTGGGCTCTCTGAAATGCTTTCAGTGCAATGCCCAACAGCAAATTTTTGTTTCAGCTTTGAAACAGGAAAATAGTCCAGTTGATTACCTAAGCATTAGGATCACAATCTCTGATATCCGTGACTTTTTAAAGTTCAAGTTATCATAAACTAATATACTGTTAGAATTAGTTTACTAGTTAAAATAAATAAATAAGATTTTTACAAAAGAAAGAAAAAGAAAACAAAACAAAACAAAAAAAATCCTTTTCTTTCTTCTCTTTCTAGGTAAAATATACATCCTGAAATTTGTTAGCCTGTTAGTCTTGCAGAGCTGGCACAGCACCATCAGTACTCAGGAGGCATCCAGATGCAAAATCCACGGACAATTGCACTTGCTGTTGCTAATCATCCTTAGAGTTTGTTACACAACTATAATATCTTTTAAGTGTTTGCAAGGCGAATTTGACAACCTTGGGTAAGTGCTGCTGGCCTTGCAATACAAAATTAGTGGAGATATTGAAGCACATCCCTCTTCTGAATCAAATCTAAAAATAGAACAGAAAGGATATCTGTATGGGATCAAAACTTCCAAAATGTTTTCAACTTACTTTACTTCCAGTTAGCAATTGCTGGCAGATTGATGCAGAGAAAAATAGACAGCGCACCCAGAAATCACAGCTTCTACTCTGCCAGTTTCTAACACGTGAATTTGCTCAAATGGAGAGGCTCTTTTTTCTTAACTACAGTTAACTGTGTTGCTTCTTGCCCTGATGTGACTGACAATCCACAGAGAACATGGAGAACGGCTGCTTTTCTGTAGTGCTTCCAGTATGCTCTGCGGTGGAAGAACCTCATATAAATAAAACACAAGGAATAAGTAGCAATAAACACAAGGAATAAGTAAGAACTTTTCTGGAAACAATTACTGAAGTAAAAAAGTACTGCTAATGATCATTTAAATCTTTTTATTTACCCAGAATTAATTTGTTTTTATCAAGTGAAGAGGGAGAAAATTCTTTGATCAATGAACTGGCCTGAACAATTATCATGTGGCTATTCCCATAATATCACATTTTTTGGTTCCAGAGATATTTACATAGTATCTGAACACTGACAAATTTGTTGAATATGAGAAAGCACAACAAAAAATTATCTGCATGTATTCACTACCATACTAACCTTAATTAAAATTTATCTTGAAGTTTGAAGCAATTTGAAAGAAGATAGGTATAGTACCTATCTCTAGAGACATAACATATAAAAGCTTTATATCTGATTTGTAAACAAGAGATGGTATTTTCCTATGGTGTCTAATTTTCATGTCTCACAAACCAAACTCCAGGCTGAAATGGGACAATATCCTGAAAAAATCAAATACTGTTTCATATTTCAATTTTTATTAAAACACTTTAAAAGTCATGGAATTTCAGAACATACTGTTACAGGTGGTAATTTTTCCAGAATAAAGCACACTAGAACATGTCCTAAGAAAGAGAAAAAGAAAGGATGAAAGAAAGAAGGCAAAAGAGAGATTCTCCTAGGGCCTAGTCACAAACAAATGTGGATCATCTGTTTGTATGCATGTTGTTCAGTTTGTGAGAGAAGTTCATGTAATACGTGTGCCTCTCTCCAAAAGTAATGTCACCTATTAATTTCCATGGAAACTACAACAGATGCAAATAATACTAGTTAGTAAAGTAAATTGTCAGCTATAAAACACTGTTTTTCAACATAGTCAGCACCACTAGATACGTATTTTTCTCAGCTATAGACAAGAGCCTGCATGCTGCACTCTAAAAGCTGAGCCAGCAGAGGTGACCCACTGCCTGGCTAAAACACGCCATCCACTGCCTCACTGTGCCCTCATCCACTGTTTGGTCTCCATAATCATTCAGCATCAATCAATGTCAGTGGGTGCCATTTTGCTGCATGGAGAAATTCAGTGACACACCTTTGTTTCATATGCACTTCTACTTTATCAGACTGCTTCTCTGCTGCCACCTATCACACAACAGCAAGATCTAACAGTGTATTGGGAGGAAGTTTCAACCTATATTGCCATACCACCCCAAAGTCACTTCTGTTCTGTCACTTTCCTGTTTTAGTCGCTTCTGATGTCATGAGACAACACAATAAAACAGGAGGCATTACTTTTGGAGCAGCCGTTCTACATATACATATATATATTTGTGTCTGTGTGTGCATAGCAAATTTATCTACTTATTTTCTCAAAAGCATTTTAGAAGCTTTACTTCTGCTAAACATTGTTATACTATTGCTCTCAGCAAAACCAGACAAGGTCCTGTGACCTGACAAATACCATGTAAACAGGAACTCAGCATGTAAATAACGTAATATATATGTGAAGGGACTGCTAAAACATCCTTGGAAATATTTTCTAGAAATAATTTCTCTTCTGGAATCACCTAAGATAATTTTGATAATTATTTTTTTAAATCTGGGCAAATCCTCTTGATATTGCATGTTGACTTGACTGTAGTATTGTCAGAATTATTGTGTTAATTATCAATAACAGTAAAGAATAAAGTTTTAATCTTGCAAACAGTTAATAATATATTCCGAGTTTTCTCATCAGTGTATCTGCTGTGGTGTATCTCTTAGATTAAAGTACTACATACTTATTTTTACTGCAAATCTACGTTAATATTCAAATATACTCCAGATGCACATTCCAATGCTGTTGTTATAATTTTAACAACAATCTATCAAATTATTGATTGATTCCCTTCTCTTGTGAACAACCCTGCATCCCAGAATATTTCATTTGTTTGCTGACTGTCAAATCTAAAAATGTGAATATTTATAGCATTCGGAATTTATAAAGTAGTGTCAAAAATTAATATTGATCTGACATCCTATTAGAAGAAACCTTTCTCATAAAAAAGTGAATGTGAAACACATGACAACTTCCTAGAAGTTTATATTATAAGTCACATTTTTAAAAAGGAAAAATAGGGTAACTATAAATTTTACAGGATGACACTTGGAATTTTTTTCCAGTGTGCCCTATTTTTCCTAATTATTCTGCTTGTAGCCAGTAAAAATAGTGAAAATGCGATGTTGACAAATCACTGGTCATCTTTAAAATCTCTTGGTCTACTTTGGATTACTCCTCAGGAGTGGAGTAAGAAATAGAATAACAGTGCCAATAATGAAACTTAACGAAAGCAACATTTTTGCTTCTGGTTGGTACCTGAGAGATAATATATGGGTCAAAGTGACAGAGGTGAATAGTAAAGTCACAAGCTAAATTATTCACATAATTCACTGAGGAGTGACTAATCTACTATTTATATTCTTTCTGAAGAGATCATTATATCTCAGGCTCAACTTACAAGGTACTATTTGAAGTCAGTGTACTCCAGAGTATACATTCTGTTCATCTAAAAAGTCTGATAAATGAAATTATTGGGTTATGGTATAGAGTGGGGAATAACCAAAGGTGATTTAACTACTATCAGGGTTACCTTAGTCACAAGCAGATGCCTTTATATGACATACTTGTATTCAACAGGCAAATGCAAAACATTCAGCCTTATCTATATCATCAAGTGGAGGGAGATCACTTGTATGGATGAATTCACTTTACAGAACATGCAGAAAGTATAAAATAAGGAGACCAGATATGAATAACAATACATCCTTCATCTATTTAATTATTTTAAATACATTACCTTGAGAAAAAAAATAAAGAAGCAACAGAAAAAAACAACATAAAAGAAAGCATAAACTTGATGTGGCTCAAATTTTTCATTATTTTCAGGCACAGAAATAGGATCTGAAGGCTGCTTATACATACCAGATTAGAGAAAGATTGCTGGTTTTGACTGAAGAAAACCAAATGTTTTGCCACCTCTACTGTTAGTCTGATTATATAGAGAATGCTTCAACTATATAATTTCTATATATCTATGTTATTTGTTTTTTAGTTTTTAAAAGTATTTAGAAATGAAATATGCTATGATGATAGATCTGACTTTGTTATCAGTTGTACTCATGTTCAGCTTTGCAGTTGTATTCACTCCCTTGAATGAAATAGGAATGCTTGTGAATCCAGCTGAAATGTAATATGAAGAGTTCATCATTTCAAAAATTGATATGAAAAATTCAGGAGTTGAAGTACTCTGCTTTTTGATTTTCAGTGTGCCTCTTTCTGGATAAAGTTAAACAAAAAGAATTCATTGGATAGTTTCAGATGCCTCTTTTATTTACTCTGGAGTCTGAAAAGATAATAAGTCTGATATTAAAAGCATTCTGATGGTCTCTCCCTTATCATGCTACTTAGGCTGAGTTCCTTGAAAATCTCCAAGCACTTTAATCAGCCAAGTTACTAAGATCTTAACATGGTTAGGACCTTCCCCAGCTTCTGGATCAGTCAATCCCTTTTCTGTTACTCACTCCCACTGTCCTTGAGCTCTGAACATGGCAGGACTGAGTCTTTTGTCTGCTGGGAAAGCAGGCTACAAGGAGTTCATTTTGTTTGATCTTGCATGATATTTCCGGATCAGAGGGAGGCAAAGAATGTATTCTTAAAAAAGAGTCTTTGGCAGTGTGTCAGACATCTGTGCAGTTCTCAGTGTGTATGTATAGAAAATAAGTGTCTAATTCAGTACCTACGATATCCTAGGAAATCATAATCATAACAGTAGTGTGGGGTATGGCATTAGACAAATGTGCTGGGTGTCTTTTACTAAAAGGCATCTCAAATACTTGCCTTTTTGTACACTGATTTCTACATCTGCCTCATTTGTACTTCAAAATGTTGAATATAGATTAGATTCTTAGGCAAAAATACAGCTTTCTAAGAAACACAGTCAATGAATAATCCTTTTTTTTAATCTAATGACATTTTCTAAACTTATTTAAATGTGCCACAAGCTAAATTGTGATGAACTAGAAATACTCTATCACTGGCTACTGCCATTTTCATTTTAATATGAAACTTATGAATGTTCTTCATAATCCAGTCAATGTCTCATATGTTTTTTATGAACTAACCTTAAAATTGCAGTTGTATTTCTAAATAGCAGCTTTTAAAAATCTTATTGCAGGTAAGGACTGAAAGAGCAGTCCTTACGTGGTCCTTAATACTTCATTAACAACAAGCAGTACTATGCGTGATGTAGCTTTATGAAAAGTAACAGCGGCTTCCTAGAATTCACCTCGGCCTGGCCTGACTTACACAACATTTCTTTCTCCACCAAAGCTGGATACCTGTTCCTAGCTGGAATAATTGCTAATAGCTCCTGCATCCTTACAAATTCAAGATGTCCTAATACTGATTTGATATTTTATTCCTATTCAAGACTATTCTCCAGAGTGTCACAGAAAAAAACAGCTGTTTTCAGAAAAAAAAAGCATACATTTAGTCTACAAGTTATTCACTTATGTTGTAAGGTTTAGATGCGCAGAAGTGCTTTTCATTCTGATTATACAGCTTATCGCACTGCATGTTCATATATTAGAGCAGGCCTCTTGCATAGTAACATCACAGACGTAATAAATGTAAGAAATACTTCATCAGCATGGTATCATCAGTGAACTTGATGAGGATGTACTCAATCTCACTATGTCATTGATAAAGATGTTGAAGTGTACCATTTCCAAGATGGACCACTGGAGGACATCACTTTTGATCAGCTTGCACATGGACACTGAGCCACTGACCACCAAATTACCATTAGTGCCTTTAAAAAATAGAATAATAAGCATATCTTATAGCAAAATTCTTAATTAAAAGGGAGAAAATGATAGTACCTGATTTGAATTGTGCGAAGAGAGACCTTCCTAGAAGTTAAAGATTTCTGTAGTTACAATAAGCTTCAGCTCTTATTTCAGCTCCATTATCTTCTATGTGAATACAATTACATTTCCATTAAGGTTGTGGCTCTTTAAAGCTGGAGTATTCACTAGTTTACATTTATTCCTTTCTCATTGTTTCTCAGTTGCTATTTTCACACTGAAAAAAACAGGCTCAGTCTAAGAAATACACAAACAAACCAAATTGGACAAAATGAAATAGTAGGTGGTTTTACTGTAAGGCAAAGAGCAGAAAGGTATCATTTTTTATTTTTTATTTTTTTGCCTCTTCTGATTCTTTGAAATGGTTTTCCAAAATGGCTTTCCTGAAGTAATTTTTTCTTTATAGCTATAACTGAGGGCATTTTGTCATCTTCCCCTATGTTTTGTGCAGGTTTATATTTTTCCATAAGCAGAACGCTAAAAGCAGGTACAGCAAAATGTCAGAGCTGCAGCTATTGTGTGACTCTGGCAAGTTGCCAGGTTATTTACTAGTAACTCTGTTTATTTGCTCATGTGGAAAAACTAATCGCACTGTGCCTTTGAACTTGCATATAGTTGCAATACATATATACAAACAATGAAAATAATATCATTTAGCAATTATACTTTAAAAAAAAAATTATAGAAATGATTTTTTCCAGGTGGCATTTTTTTTGTAAGACATTCTATATACATTCAAAGTACGACACTAAATTTCCATTACTCGGTTCTGTTTTCTCTTAAAGATAACAAATGAAAGATTATCCCTGCAGATTAGAACACACTGTTTGTATTGATGTAAATGATGATGTGAACCAGAGCATTGCAGAGTGATGTAATAACAATTGTCTCTGACACCAGATAAATATCACATACCTCTTTCTAACCAGTGTGAGAGCACAAAGCTGTTATATTCTGAACCAGAGATTTCTCAGTCCAGGCATTGGATCACTAACATCTCTGTCATAGCTAATGCTTTAAAGTGGCAATTCATACCATACGAACAATAATTACTTGCACAATAGTTCTGCTCAGGACAAAAGGACTTAATCAAGAGGCCTGAGTAGACTGGTGTGTAGATCAGTAAAAGCAGTTAACTGGAAACTCCTTTCAGAAGAAAAATAAATCGGACATCTTTTTAAGCAAGTAACATGTATTCCAAGATCACTGGATACCACATTTATGAATGATTAAATGCTGAGGTGGTAAAGAAATGTTTCTCTCCTTCTGAACAGGGAAAAATGAACCCAAGCTAAAGGTTCTCTCTGAAAACACCTTGTTCTTCAGTATATAAAATTCAGAGTGCCTGTTGTAAGCATAAATATCTCAACAAAATAAAGTACAGAATAAACATCTCAGAAATTTTTAAATGAAATAGTAAGTTAAAATCCATTATAAAAATTATGCTATTACAACATGTAATTGTACATTGCTGATGTCTTTAGTCGCACCTTAATAAGCTAAAGCTTCATTGTACAAGCACTACACAAAATAGTGCTGTGCAGTACTTAGCTCAGTTCTGCTTCAGCACAAGCAGACCTATTTTTAAGCAATCTTTTTCTCAGTGCATTTCCTTCTATTTTCAACTGCTAGTAACACCTACCTGAAATAATTACCAAAATGTTTGAGGAAAAATGAGGAATCACAGTGATAAACTACTGCAAATCAGAACATCAGGCTGAAGATAATGCATTATTCAAGTTCTGCCCTGCACAACTGGAATGAAAAGACAGAGAGACAAAATTAACAGCCTATTATTAGAAGTTCCTTCATTCGAGTAGCAAACGTGTATTTGTGCCTGCATGGCCTCACTGCTGCTTTGGTGAGGAAGCAGCTCGAGAAGGAACAGTCACAACCCCAGCAAGAAGGCTGCTCAAGTGCTAGACACAGTCTTGCACTGTACCTAACCCAGCTCAGGTGCTAGGCTCAGGCTCACTCTGTACCTGCCCCAACTCAAATCATTTGCTTGGGCTTCTTTTGATTCTGCCTTCCCCATAAGCAGTAGGTCTGCTGCTTGTTCCTCTCTAGCTTTACTCTCAGTCCCAGTCCTATAGGTAGGAAAATCTCCAATCAGAGCAGAGAAACACTGAAGCTTAAATTTTAGTTCTTCAGTCATCTTTAGGTTTTTGTCAGGTTAACAAAAGTGCAGAGGCCTAAGAGATGCTGCTGTAATCAGGTCAATCCCTAGGACTTAATGGTGCTAAATCACAGTCAACGTCCCTTTTGCCAAAACTCTTTTGCTGACAGAAGATGCCAGTGAAAAGAATGTGTTTATTTGTATGCCATCTTCTTCTCTTATACACAATGCACAGAAACAGCACTCTGTTATTTGTCTGCTAATCCTTCACTGGGAGTTAATCAAGGCCAATCCAGAAGCAGTTAGATGCATCTAGAATGAAGTTTTGCTTATGCTTGGATAACAAGTTGTTTTTCCTATTATACCATCTTTTACAACTACAGTTCTACAAGTTTTTTGAAACATAAGGTTCTGTGTCCCTCACCTTTATCTGCTCCTTGGGCCAACCTTTTCTCTCAGCTAGACCTGACTGCAACTGCATTCACACACAGTTAAGAAAATGTTAAGAGATTGTTTCTTGCAGTAAAGCATATTGCTGTATCTGTGTACTCTTTTCTACCAAAATAACTCATGAGTTCATTTTTCTTCAAAATAGGTTTTATATTCAGGCACAAAAAAAGTACAATAAAAACTGCAAATATTATTGAACAAATATCCAGAATCAAAGTGACAGCAGGATACTGCCTTAAGTAGATCAAATCTCTTCAGAAAAATAAACCTTAGAAAGGTTTGTCATTATGCTAAACAACTATACCTGGGAGACTGTAATGAAAGCATAAAAGCTAAAACAGGAAAACATAAATATTCTAGAGTGTTCAGGTTTTCTCCAGACCTGTTAGGCAGTCAAACAAGTCCCTCAGCACATCTAGAAAGATAATACATTCTGTATGTAATTGCTGTAACAAAAAAAAAAAAAAGAAAATGCAGAAAACAAGCATATTGACAGCTTCACAATGAATGAGAACCTGTTCTTTTCTGACAATTTGAGAAATTATAATATTTAATTTAAATGATTGGAAGAAAATTGCCTCTCATGTGAACACATCCAACTGATATTTTATTCTGATATTGTTTCCTTTGTTCTATACATACAAATGGAATTGACCAAAGATCACTGCTGTCTTTTCTTTTTATATATTAAATTGTCAGTTCTAGATACCAACTTAGATACTTTTGTGCTTTGAAGAGGAGGAAAATAGGATTTGGAAGGGAAAAAAAGAAAAAAAACAGTCAATGCTTCCCAATAAAAAACTTTTCTGGCAACACTACAAATAACACCTTAATTGTTTCACGAATATATGTCTAATTCAAGTTAAGGGAGATCTGATGCCCCATTTGGCACCACTGTTGCAGACAAGGTCAAGAAATTACCAGAACATAGCCTTAACCCGATAAAAATATTCTGTTTTAATTTCTTTTTTTCTTTTTCAGATTGAATTTACTGCCACTGAATGAAGCCTACATGTCATTCTGGAGTAGAAATGTTTGATCTACAGTCTTTCCATCAAACTTACTGCATTTTGTTTGGGTCAGACCTTAGGCCTTTTGTTTAGTTTTAGCCAAAGGCAGAGTACCACTAAGCAGTCTAATCAATATACAAAAGATTCGTCCACCAGAGATCACCTCTAGGGAGTGGGTGTTGTTTTCTGTCTTTTGCTGAGAGTGACAGTTTTTCTGTGCTTTTCAGGGACAATGCACAAACCCATAAAAAATTTAATACTCCTTGGAAGCTCCCAGTTCTCAGCTAAGTGATAAGTTTCAGATGCTGGCATCCAAAGGAAAAGTCCATAACTCTCCATTCTCAGGGGAAAAAAATGTGTTTTCAAAACAAGAAGTTGTATTAATTGCATAGAATGCAGTGGTGTTAAATAGAAAATAGGATGTCTGTTCATCCCTTGCTTCCAAATGTACCACATAGGATCATCTCTCACTACCCACAGTGGAAGTATTTAATTGTCACATTTATTCTCACCATTGCCCAGTAATCTTAAAAAATTAATGTCTTGTTAATGCCTACTGCACATACAAGAAAATTTAGTTTAGACTTTGAAAACACTGTAGAGGCTATTCACACCCGTACCTATTATCATGTCCTGCCTATGAAGGGTGCGAGGAGTGACTGGATTCACAAATTCCCCTGGTTAGATTAAGCTGAAACCACTCTCAGTGTCTGTACAAAATAGGAAAAAGATCAACTTCAATAGATTTCAACTAAACAGTTATTCTAGATGCACTGGCATTCTCACAGTTCTATCTACTGTGCAATTTAATAGAAAATTCAAGTAAGCCTTGTGTTTAATAGAAAAAGAGGAAAAGGAAAGAGGAAGAGAAATAAAAGTGGGCAGACAGATAGATCAACAGTCCTGTATCCCATGCCAGGCCAGTCCCAGGATTGGTTGAGACACTCGACACCGGGCAAACTGCAAGGGTGATACCAGGACCCACTCCCTTGACTGACTGTTTCTCAACTACTCTTATGGCCCTGTTCAGGAGTTAGTGAAACACCTCTTGGGGCATTGCCTGGGCTTGTCCCTTATGCCTGTACCAGTTGTGTAATTAAAAAGTCCTGAGAAAAATCATATGTTTCATATACACAGGATCAGGAGCACAATTAAGGAAACTGACTATGTTTTCCAGTGGTTAGGAAAAAAAAAAAAAAAAAAAAATAGAAAGAAAGAAAAAGAGCCAACATTCTCTGTAAGGACTGAAGTTGAAGTTTTATGCCTATATTTTTTAAATGAGCATGTTGTCTACAAATCTTTTCCACTGTACCAAAGATGCTGGCATTAAAGGGTAGGACTCTTCATTTCAAAGAGTGCAGGCAGCACAAACAGTTTTGCAGTACTGTTTTTTGCACACTGCCTATTTGATGCCATACATGGGGGAGAACACATACCTTGTAGTGACAGTAGCAGGTGCTCCACAAGACAAAGATCATCAAATGCAAGGGCAATTGGTCATGCCGCAGAGAAAGCATCAGCTGTGCCAGATATAAAGCTTTGTTAGACAGAATCTCTTTTCAATCACTGAGCTCACTGCAGTATACAAACCTCAAAAAAAAAAAAAAAAATACTATTGAAAATTGAACTGGTAATTGCATATGTCATGAACGATAGCAATTTCAAGATTTGCACATACATAACCACAAATAAGAAAGTGAATGATGTGTATATCATTCAGGATTTTTCCACCTTCTTATTTCACAACAAGAATGCCTTCTATAGAAAGGAAAGTTTTCTTTGACTCATAGTATAGAAAAATTTAACACCTACTTATTGAGGCAATATTATTTTATTATGGCCATGCTTACGTTAATTAATCTTAACCAACAAAGTCATTCTGAATTGAGTAGAGGAAATATTCCTTGTACCGGCAACATTATTTAAAGTACTTGTTTAAAGTATTTCTGGAAAATATTATGTGTTGTTTACATTAAAGAGGAAAAACATAAAGTCAGTTTTAACAAGTAAATACCAACAGATGTTTAGAATGAAAACTAAGATCTTAGTAGCTACATTCTAAGCGAAAAGTACCATCATTTCTTTTTAAATCATTTTATTTCCCACTATAATGTTATTGAGCATATTGTGTTTGTCTTCTATATATAATAAAACTCTCGATTTCTAATTTTCTTCTCTTTACAGATTTTTAAAATGAAATTTGGGGCTTCTTTTTGCTAATATTACGATGTTCATACAAAAATTGTTTAATCAATGTAGGTGACTTTGAAAAAGTAACCTGCCAATGCAAATCATCCTATGGGCTATTAAAACTAGCATGCCATGAATCTTGTTTTGAGGTACTTTCCTGCCTCACTATAATGCAAATGAGTAAGAAGAGAATGGAAAAATAAAATAAAAAAAAAAAAAATTAAAATTAAAATTAAAAAAAAGGCAAATAAGACACGGATTTCTGCTTTTGCATGGACCTACCAAGACATCTAGTGACAGCTGTATAGATTCAAGTTATTTTTCAGTTCCATGGGAAATGAAGGAAATGAAGGAAGAAAGCCATAGCATTGAGAGAGGTCTGAGAAGCAGATTGCACAAAACTCACAATCTTAGTTTGTAAGCTTATTGCTATTCACTCAGTAGGAGCACTCTTTATCGCAGTCAAGGCCTTTTGAACAATGTGACACATTAGAGCTAAATTATGCACTAACACTGATTTATGGAAAGGAGCTGCACTAAATTAAGTTGAAATTCTAAATTAACGAGAAAATCAGAAATTAAAAGGAAAGGCTAATTTATTAGGAAATCATTTACTAACCTCCAGCATTATGGAAATAGTTCTAAAAGTAAAGCCTCGGTGGAAAAAATATGAAACTAATGGACACGATCTTGAAATACATGAACTACTGGAAAATTGCAGCTGTGCTTCCCACCCCACACATTAGATAATGAACTTAAGGTTCTCCAACTAAGAGTTTTAAAGAGACGAAAGAGGAGATCTTTGGAAGCTGATGTTAATTCTTAACAAATCTTGGAGAACTGAGGAAATTCCATAATGAAGGATTCTAATTTTATTCTAATATTTTAAGAGGTTACATAGTGACTCAAGTAATTATGATCCTGTCATCATAGCATCAGTTATGGGCAAAAGGATGAAACAATTAGTATGAAGCTCATTTAACTAAAAATTTGAAGTAGGATTATAATTTAATTGATATCAATCAGTTATTGTCAAAATAGCATAGACTGAGATTATTTTAGATTTGGTAGTGGCTGATCAAAGCACTAATTTTGATTTAATATGCCACAGTAACTATGTAATTTTACTTGCAACAAAAAAATTAATGTAATATAAAATCAATGGGGCATGGATTAAATGGCAAATGAATTAAAAACAGGCCATCTCATCTCTAAAAATAAATGTAAAGGAAAAGAAGCTTATAACTTTTAGTGAATGATTAGTTTTCAGCCCCACTTTTTTGCCAACCATCTCTGACAAACCATACAACTGTTGGTGTTCAAGTTGGCAAATATTAATAATAATATTATTGTTGATAAATAAGGGCTGTTTATGTTTTCGTGCTGGAAATTGGAAGGATTTTTCTCAACTTGCTAAATAAATAAATAAATAAATAAATAAAAATTAAATAAAAGTTTAAATAATTATTTGCTAAATAAAAGTTTAAGGTGTGCATTTTAACACATTACAAAAGAGAAAATGAAGATTAGGTTGTCAGCACTATAAGTCAGTGCAAAGTTGATTTTCTAGATTATTATTTTAATTTCTGGGAAGTAAATCCACATTACTTCACAAATCTGCAAACAAAAGCAGTTTTCCAAGAATGGATTTTTACTTTCTGAAGAAAGAAAAGCTCATCTCCAGAGAAACTACAAACTACTAGCAAAGCACTTTATATTTCAGTGTCTAAGATGTCTAAGGACTTATCAGAATGCCTGTAGCATTTTCTTGTAGCAGTGAGAAAGCTCATTTGAGTAGTGATACAGCTTCAACATGGAACATGGGGGCAAACTCAGCCACAAGATGTGAAATCAATTTGTAATGAATTTCCTAGAGAAATAGGCAATTTACTAAAGGGCACAAAACACTAACTTGCTAAGAAGTGCATGTGAAAAATCCAAAGAGAATCATTCCTCTCCATTCTGTGGAAAATTACATGTGGTACAACAATGCCAGGAGGCAGGGGAAGAGCAAGCAGCCAGCATGTTGGAGTAGTTTGGCTGTTCCAAGTACAAGGAAAAAAAATCTGCTGGCAAAATATTATCAAGAAAAGGCATTTTGCTTTTTTTATTGCTGTGATCATTGTCAGATGAGATCTTTGTCTTCTGTGAATACTGGATGGCAGTCTGGCTTATACTAAGTCAATTTCATTAGGGGACTGGGTAGATTGCATTTAACAGCATTGCTCAACTGTTGATTCTCCGCACTCCCTGAGGTACAGAGTACATAATTCAGTAATATTACTGAACTGAGGCAAAGTACTTACTAATAATTTAAAAATGTTATTTCACTATGCAAGGACTTCTCTTCTGTATGCTCAGGAGGGGAACCTTAGACACAGGAATTTGTTTCTGAGTTAACGATGGCTTAATTAATGGTCAGCACTGGGAACACTCTGCTACTCAGAGATGTTATCAAGGAATTTTTCTGGGAACATGAAGCAATGGTAAAACTGAAAGATAAGATCTGTGTAACATCTATATGGAACCCTTTAAATAACTGCATCTGAAATTGAACTTTCCAAGGGAATCAAAATGTCTTTTGAGATGAAAATCAGTCCCAGTGTTTCTAGCTTCTCCCTACAGAATTTTTGTCATTATGATAATGTAGATTTGCCTATAAGATTAAGTACTGGGTAGTCTAACATGTATTAAATTTTAGGAAAAAAGAGTGAAAGTGTTTCTCAGAAAGACTTTACAAAATAAACTATATGTTCCAGTGTAAGGGTAGACACATTCAAAATCATTATAACATACAGAAGCACTCTCTATTGCCTGTACAGGAAGATGGGTATGTTTTTTCTGTCTCATTCACAATAATTCTGCTTTATAGCTTTATATATTGTTTAAAATTCTACTTTCTTTTCTTTTAGTGTAGGCCAGTTATATATGGAGAAAGAAATTTGCTAACTGCATTGGTTTATTTTGAATTAAGCGGTTGCTAAATTTTGAGACAAAATACAACATTGAGGCCATGGGATATTTTTCACCTAAGTCTTCCCACAGAATTTGTATTCCAGTGAAAAGATGTAGAAATTTAAATAGCTTTAGGATTTCTGTTTCAGAAACACTAATTGCAATTCAAGAATGTCTTTAATATTCTCTTTAAATAATAAAGAGCACTACTTCTTAATCACTGCTTAATGGATTACAATCAGCATATCTAGACAAAGCAAGTTCACGTTTATCTCCTAGGAAAACCAGCAAGCAACAGTTACGCAACTTGTCCATTTTTATAAAAATTTATTAATTTAACAGGAAATGCTTTGAAAGGTTCAAAACTTCACAGAAATCTAGTTTCTCAGATTACAAGTAGATCAATCATAGAATCACAGGATCATAGAATTGCTCGAGTTGGAAAAGACCTTAAAGATCATCAAGTCCAACCACAGTCTAACCATACTACCCTAACTCTAACAACCTCCACTAAATCACATCCCTGAGCACCAAATCCAAACAATTCTTAAACACATCCAGGAATGGTGACTCAACCACCTCCCTGAGGAGCCTATTCCAGTGCCTAACAACCCTTTCTGTAGAGAGTTTTTCCTAATATCCAACCTAAACTTACCCTGGTGCAACTTAAAGCCATTTCCCCTTTTTCTGTCACCTGCCACCAACTAGAAGAGACCAACCCCTCTCTCACTGTAAGCAGCTTTCAGATATTGAAAGAGAGCAATAAGGTCTACCCTCAGCCTCTTCTTCCCCAGAGTTAAGTATAAAGTAATCTAATACAAAGTTCGTTTCTGAAGTAAAATAACTTATTTCACTGGTTATGACAAAGAATCAGAAGCAAAGCCTCTAGCAGTTAGACAGCCAGCTTTTACTAACTATTCTGTTTTGTACAATTTGAATCACTTACTCCTTATTGAACTTCATAAATATTACAGTGTTGAGAAAAAAAAATCAAGAACAATTTGTAAGTGTATACAGGAAAGCACTTGTACTTGATTTTTTGGAGTAAAATCTAGTATTCTTTTTCACTTTTCATCAGTTCTGTACTGCGATTTTCTTTCCTAGCTTGAGAATATGACATAGATGTGCAGAAATCATTTCAAAAACAGAAAACAAACAAACAACAACAACAGCAACAGTGAGTACCAGCACATATTAAGTTTGTTTTACCATAAGACTAGTGTAACAATTTGTTATGTCCATTCCATCTATTGTAATAGAGATATTACAAAGAGAGCGGTGTGAAGAACAGCAAGTGATATGCCCTTGTTGTAACCCTTCTGTATTACAACTTCTGTACAACCTGTATCATCATAATTTTGCTGGTAATTGCATTTTTTTCACTCAGATAATTCATTGTTCTTTCCATCTCCGCTCTCTACTGGTGTCTTGCCTCAGCAAACATGATTTGACCCTACATTAATAGATTTATCAGTTCAGTTCTGAAACTGTGTTCTTTCCCTTCCCTTCCCTTCCCTTCCCTTCCCTTCCCTTCCCTTCCCTTCCCTTCCCTTCCCTTCCCTTCCCTTCCCTTCCCTTCCCTTCCCTTCCCTTCCCTTCCCTTCCCTTCCCTTCCCTTCCCTTCCCTTCCCTTCCCTTCCCTTCCCTTCCCTTCCCTTCCCTTCCCTTCCCTTCCCTTCCCTTCCCTTCCCTTCCCTTCCCTTCCCTTCCCTTCCCTTCCCTTCCCTTCCCTTCCCTTCCCTTCCCTTCCCTTCCCTGTTCCATTTCTTTTCTTTTTTCTTTTCTCTTCCTTCTTTTTTTTTCTTTTTTTTTTCTTTTTCTTTTTCTTTCTTTTTCTTTTTCTTTTTCTTTTTCTTTGGCTCCAGGTGTGGAGCCCTCAGTACAAGAAAGACATTGAGATTTTGGAAAGGGTCCAGAGGAGGGCAACTAAGATGATCAGGGGGCTGGAGCACCTCCCCTATGAGGACAGGCTGAGGGAGTTGGGCTTGTTCAGCCTGGAGAAGAGAAGGCTGCGGGGTGACCTCATTGCATCCTATCAATACCTGAAGGGAACCTACACCCAGGAGGGGAGTAAACTCTTCAAAAGGGCTGACAACAGCAGGACTAGGGGAAATGGATCCAAGTTGAAGGAGGGAAGATTTAGGTTGGATGTTAGGGGGAAGTTCTATACAAGGAGAGTGGTTAGGCCCTGGAACGGGCTGCCCAGGGAGGTTGTGGATGCCCCGTCCTTGGATGTGTTCAAGGCCAGGTTGGACGGGGTCCTGGGCAACCTGATCTGAATGTGTGTGTTTGGTGGCCCTGCTAGGCAGGGGGGTTGGAACTACATGATCCTTGAGGTCCCTTCCAACCCGGGTGATTCTGTGATTCTGTGATTCTGTGATTCT